>NC_056735.1:1263653074-1263833074 GCF_019279795.1 Protopterus annectens | reverse complement strand
GGAGTGCCTGTGCTTCTACATGCCATTTTAGAACATATTGTTTGGAAATTGCCTCTGCCAGTTTTACTTTTGAAGCCTGCTTGTATTTGTGCATGCCATTCCTCATGTCTGTTTAATGAAACTTGTGGTTCTACATGCCATTTTTGAACTCCATTTGTGCTTTTGAACTTGCCCCTGCCAATTCAGCTTTTAAAACTTTGGAAATTGCCTCCTTGCCACTATGGAAAGGTAACTCATGTGTGTGTGTGTGTGTGTGTGTGTGTGTGTGTGTGTGTGTGTGTGTGTGTGTGTGTGTGTGTGTGTGTGTGTGTGTGTGTGTGTGTGTGTGTGTGTGTGTGTGTGTTCATGTGTTTCTTTACTTGAACAGACCATACAAATAATGCTAGTTGTTACAGTAATCAATAATGCCAATCACTAGAATTTCATAATTATTGTTCAGAAACTGTTTATACCCTGCTCTTTTTTTTTTTTTTTTGCATGTTAGACAATCTGGTTAACTGGCTTGATAAAAGAAAATAATAGCTGAAATGTGTCCCTTTGTATGTTTGTGCCCCTCCCCCAGCATTATTTTTTGGCTTTGTCCAGAATTTTTGGGCAATGAAACTGAGATGCATTTTGGTCTGCTCTTTGTAAAATGTGTGGGTTTCTGGCAATTTATTGTCAATTGCAGTCACTAAACACAAGCATGTGAGGTTATGATGGCCTTAAGGAAATCCTTGCTAATTCAAAGTGTGTTATTTTAGTAACTTACTAAGTATATAAAAGAAACATTTTAAATCTGTTCATGATTTTTTAGGTTTAGTCTCTGTCAAAGCTTGGGTGGGCATGGGAGGTGCAGTGGTTTATACTGTATAGGTCTCACATCAGTGAGATGTAATACACTTCTTGATCATTATATTTTTCTTTAATCATTTGATCTCAAGCAAGCATCTGAATGCACACAGTCATAAAAGAAGCAGTAATTCATGGGTGTGTGTGTGTGTGTGTGTGTGTGTGTGTGTGTGTGGTGTGTGTGTGTGTGTGTGTGTGTGTGTGCTGTGTGTGCCCGTGTGTGTGTGTGTGTGTGTGTGTGTGTGTGTGTGTGTGTGTGTGTGTGTGTGTGTGTGTGTGTGTGTGTGTGTGTGTGTGTGTGTAAATAGTTCATCCATCTGTGTGTGTTGTTATGGTGTAGAGGAAGAAATTAATTGTAATGAACAGGAGCATAATTGTACGAACCCCATTCTTTAGGTACAGTCTTTAGTCTCCTTGTTTTGTTAACTGAGTGTGTTTATTATTTGTATGTGAATAAGCCGATCATCATGAATGTATTTTTAATAAAACTTGTGCTTTGCAGGCTCAAGGGAGTGCAATGCACTGCACTGGATGACAACAGTTTGTTTGGTACTTAATGCAGATGAGTAAGGTTATGAGCTGTTAATGAGCTGCTTCTTGTTTGATTCCCTCAGCATCTGCTTGTCTAGTATGTGAGTCAGACCAAGTCACTTCACCAGACAATGCTCCTGGGGTCCCCTGAAAAGAGGTACTTAAATCCAGTTGGCTGCCCCAAGCTGTTAGCAAATGTATTGCACATCTGTATTTTGAATTCTTGCACCTTTCAGACAGCCACTAATTAACTGCTAATTCACCATATGCTGTTTGACTTTGAAACCCAGCAAATCTCTTGTAGTTTATTGGGCTGCCAGATGCATGTTTGTAAATGTGAGTTGTTTACTGTTGTTCATGCTTAGTTGGTTTTCAATGTGAGAGTTTTGTTTTATTCATCACATGACTTTCAGTGTTTAAGCTGCAAACATTTTAATAAAAAATTTAAATTAAATCTAAATCTCTGTAATCATTGTATATTTTAAAGGAAAAAAAAACATTTAGCACCCTAACAGGTTTCAACAGTGTTTTATGGTATTTGGGGAGAGACAGATGAGTAATGGGCTATTTGGTTATTGATGTGGGTGGGGGCCCTGGTTCATTGCTCTACTTAGGGTCCCATTTGACCATGACCTGGCTCTGATCCCACCAGCTTAACAAGTACACCAGCTCCAGTCTTCTTTTTCCACTTTTCAAAGAAGCATAATTATTATGTCTAAACTGCACATTATGGAAATAACATTTTACATTTCATCCATTCATTTCTTGCTTTCATATTTTGCCTGGTCTTTTCCTTCATCATCTTGACCACCTAATACCAGACTCTGCTTCCAGTCCAAGGTACTCCTGGCTTTTCTAGCCTGTTTTGGAACTTTTTTCAGTTTCTCAATCATTTTCATTTGGAACACAGGAAAAAGGGTTTAATGGCAAGTTATATCTATGGGCTGTGACATTATCAAAGAAATGAGAAGCAGAATCCTGTTCATATTTCTTTTTGTTCATTTTTTCCCTGAGTGCTCTGTTTTCTATTCCTGCCAGTTTTAATCACTTCTTTTTAGAAGCTTCATATTCAGCCACTCTCTCTTTCATATCATCCTCTGATTTCTGCAATTTTATCAGCTCATCTGATTAGCTACTCAAAGCTTCTTCTATTCTTTCCAGCATGTTGCCAGTTGACTTTAGCATTTCTTCCTTGTCACACATATTTTAAACATATCTGAATGCATTTGATTTATTTTTTCCTCTAAATTATTGGAAGCCATCCCCTGTATTGAGGCTGAAACATGACCTGCCTTTTGCTGAACAGTCGCAGTCTCCAGTTTTTTTCTTCTCCCCCATTTGATTCTCTCTCTTTTCCCCATATTTCTTCATTGCTTACATCCAGGCATAGTAGTGACCAGCCAGTATGTGAATTGCACCCAAATAAATACTTTTGCAGGCTGCTTTCTAAAGTTTCTGTTTTCACACTAAGAAACCTTTAATCATCCTGTTGATCAGTGTGCAACTATCTTGGAAGTATCCCAATATCACAGTCTTTTCCAGGGGAGATAAGATTTTTTTTTAATGATGTGGACACTTCTATGGTTTGTTCACACTGTTTGACCACAGGATTCTGGGTTATGGGACATATGCAGCTTTTTCAAGACTCACACTATATTCCAGGGAAATGAGATCCTATGTCAGATTCTACTTTTATGGGTAGTCATCCTTGACATGAAGTTGATTACTGTAGTGTGAAAGCATTTGGTCCACTTTGCAGACTTACTTGGAGTTGTAAGCAAACACTGATTGCTCTAGAAGACCTTTTTGCCATTCCTTTCCTGTCAGTCTTGATGTGAGACCCTAGTTTTATGATTCTTTGTATGTGTAGCTCTGCATGTATGATGCCAATAAGCAACATATTTAACTGATTAATAAGTTCTATTCCCCCATGGGTACAGGTTTGCCCATTATGTGCATCACATAGCATAATTCCTAAATGCTCCAAGGGTGAAATCCAAAGGAATTTTTACCAGGCCTCACAAGTGCTTGAAACAAAAGAATTTACATTAAAGAAAGTTGACTCTTTGGTTATACATGACCTTTAGATCACAATTGCTTTTAAGATATTTGGCAGGTAAGTCTGAATGCACCTTGCTTGCCAGGCTTGAATGACATGTTTTCTTTAGCCTGTTTTTTAAAGTTGAGGGCTCTGGAAAGATGACTGCCTTATCTGACTCCCTGTGATCTTTTACTTGTATTTTTTACTTGTATTTTTATTTCTTTTTGGATGTATAAAATGTGTTTTATTACATGTTTAGTAACTGATACTCCTGTGCTAGGTTTTAATTAATATTTATTTTTTGTGTGGGTTATTATTATATACCATTGGACTCGCTTTTATTAGAGGGGCTGACTGATGGATGTTTTCTTCTTGCATACTGTGCAGGGATGATGTAAACAACTTTTAAAATAATAATAATTTTTTTAGATGGGGAATAAGGCTTCTGCAGGACTAATTGGTTTAATTGTCTTACATGAGGTGTTAATTGGGGTTGGGTGTATATATTGTGTGCCTCCTGTGCTGTCTTTTATCTTAATAAAGTCTTTGAACTGACAGAGACAAAATCGTTTGTTGTTATAGTTGAATAAAGTGTTTCTGGTGTCCAACCAGTCTCTGTAACTTCTTAATGACTGTATATTGGATTGTGCCTTGGATAATACCACTGTGATCAGCTTTGCCCTGCTGGCTCCTCGATTTGGGGCTTACTTTTGGTATTTTATATTTTTAAGAAAGTCATTTGTATTGGAATCTTGAATTACACTATAAAACTTTCCTAAACTCTCCAATAGAAACAATTTTATGATTTTTACCTTATTGCTAGGGTTGCTAGAGGAAGGATTCTAGTTGGTTAAGGTAATGTCTACAATTCAGCATTTTATATCTTGTTTTTCACTGTTCACATAAGACTATTTCAGTTACAATTTTTACATATAACCTAAGTATCAGTCTGATGTTATTAGACTTAACCAAAATATCCAACAAAAAGACTGGATTATTAATTAGCGTTATAACATGCTTTAATTAAATGGATAAATGAGCAGCATGGGGTGTTACTTAATAGATCTTATTTACACATTTTTGTCAAGGAATGGTAATGGGTTTATGAACCTAGAAAAAGTAAAATGAATAGAGCCTTTGCTTATATTATGAAAGCGAAACTGAATTTTATCTTGCTTCAGGAGACCCATTTATGTAACAAAGAACGTCTAAGCTTGTTAGAATGTACATGCTCCAGGGACTATGCACAGGGAAGTAATGACATTGGTTAGAAAGTGTACTACATTTACTTTACTTGGTAAAAAAATAGACAAGGAAAAGAGATATTCTATTTATAATGGATTGTTGGACAGGCTGAATGTCCCCTCATGCACTTCTCAGTTTAAAATGACAATACTGTTCTTAGGTTCATAGGATCATAGTTATATACTAGGCTAATGAACACCCGGACTTTTATAAGCCTAGCCATGCAATCCAGCTCAGTATTATCCTTATGTATCATGGGAGTTTCTTAGGAGAGGGTATGTTATAGTATTATCCCTATATATCATGGGAGTTTCTTAGGAGAGGGTATGTTATTTAGGAATTTTCTAGAGGTTATAGTGGGGGAGTATGTTAGTCTGGGCATTACTGTTTGCCTCTGTCTATCAGAAACACGAGTGCCAGACCCAGGGTGTATTCCCAATTTTCCATCCATTGGTCAAGGATACACTTAAATAGGGGTAGGATGGACTCTGCTTCACATGGATGGGGAGCAGAGTCAGATCATGGTTGCCTTAGGCAGGGAAATGGATTGAGCCCCCCTCCCAGAAGCCCCCATACCCTCACAGCTATTCCATTGTCCCATTACGTGGCTATTACTCCCCATTTACCATAAACAAAACTCAAACCTGTCAGTGGGTATACTATTTTCTTCTTTATTTCTACAATGATTATAAATATTTGGATTTAATATCAGACTTTTATTTCAAATTTTATATCACAAAACTGAAAGCCATTTACTAAACAAAACAATATATATTCTCAGAATGAAAACATACTTAACATGAACAGTAAACTTCTCTGCCTTTGAAAAAGCATTGAAACCCACATTCAAAGGAAATACATCTGGCCAGTGGAGGATTAAGTTTACCTTTGGGACATTTTTAAAGCATAGGCCTCTTGGACACATTTTCAGGGAAATGTCACATTTCGTCTACTCAGAGGTGATCTCTGCTTAACATACAAGGTCATGTCAAACCCAGAGCTGTTGGACATGCTACACTTAAATAAATCCCAATCCCTCAGAGACACACGCTCCGGGGATCTAAACCTTGTCATCACAATGAACAAAACATGCTGGAGGGATATGTTCCTGACCCAGAGACTCCCCAGACTCTGGAATAGACTGCCCATACATGTCAAGCAGACCGCCTCTTTGGCCGTCTTCAAAAGGAACGTTGATGATTGGATGGGAGATAGGAAATTCACCCCGGGTATCACGTCAGTCACCCTGCTAGACAGGGTTCCAGGGAAGTAAATACTGTGGGAAGAAATAGCCAGGGAATTGTTATGGCTGGGCTTGTATATTCTCTAGGGCCGGTAGCCTAGTACCAATCTTTGAACCTATGAACCTATGATGCACGATCCTGATTGTATTAAATTATATTCCTTGTATAATACAGTACAACTTTTTAGAGTGTGTTTTAAATTTAGAGTTTTGAAAATTTTTCCAGGAAGTTATGAAACAAAAATGTATGAATCAATAGTGACAAAACTACCCATTTCAGAACATTGTAACAGTAAAAGGCCAGTCTTCTGTCATTACAAACCACCAGTGTCAGTCAATTTACAGAATCTCTGCAGTAGTAAAAGTCATCTGAACAATTCCACATTAATGAGATTCTGTAAGTAATGAAAAGGTTGCTGCTGACAAACAACTTTACATTTACCTTTTGCCCTTGAAGAATAAATTGCTTGTGTTACATTACAAAAAAAAAAGTAAGCTGGCAGTATTGCAATAAGAAATGGCTAGCTTAGGAAACCGGCTGACAGGTTCCTAGTTACTAGGCATCTCATCCAAAAGGACACACTCAGGGTGCAGAGTCCCTCCCCCCTTAAAGTACAGCTTACAATATCAATCCATGTACATGATGTGGAAACAGAAATTCTATCGCATGAAACACTGATGGCTATTTGCTAAAGAAAATTGTTGTACATTGAAAACGAGCCTTAGCATGAGCAACAGTAAGCTTCTCTTCCTTAAGAGCGCTCACAACTCCTTGGAAATGCAATGAAACTCACAATTCTGGAGGATGCAAGAAGAACAGAGTGAAATCCACACAATCCAGTCTGGTTTTGGTTCTTGTAGTTATCCAGGAATATTTCTACTTTTTGAAACTCACAATTCCTTGAAAATGCATGGAAACTGCTTTGAAGTAGTCCTGGAAGCTGATGAAGAAGATTCATGCTCTTGATCTCCTAGCAACCAAGGTACAGGGTTTTAACCTGAGCAAGTATATTAACTGACCTACCGTCCTTAACTGGGGGACATTTCCACACACACACACACACACATACACACATACACACATACACACACAGCGCACACACCGCAGCACATACACACAAGCGCATAGACACACACATACACACACCGCAGCACACACACACACACACACACACACACACACACATACACACAAGCGCATGGAGACACACACATACACATGCACACACACACTGCGCTGCAGCGCACACACACACACACACACACACACACACCACTGCACTTTTATCGCTTTACCAGCGCACACACCTGCAGCACTTTTATACACACAAGCGCATAGAGCACACACATACACACCACCGCATTGCACACACACACACACACACACACAATTCCGCATCACTACCCACACCACACTTAATTTTTTAAATTAGAAGAAATGCAAACCAACAGCTTCAATTCTTTGGATCTTATTTAAACAAATTCTTTCTCTCCATCCATCCACAACCTCTTTTTTGCACACAGGGTTGGGATGTCACTTCAACAGTGACAAGCATCTAGACCAATGTTCACACTGCCAGATGGCTAGCCCTGCTGTGGCTATTCTTCTAGACCACACACTCATATGCACACTCGCACCTATGGGCAATTTAGAGTGTCCAATCCACCTACTGTATGCTTTTGGAATATGAGAGGAAACCCAAGTACCCAGAGGAAACCCAAACAGATAGAGGGAGGACATGCATAAGCCATACAGAAGGCACCCCCAGGGAAGGATTGAATCAGAGCACCTGTAGCTGTGAGGCATCAGTGCTATCTGCAGCACCACTGTGCCGCACTTTTCCATCTATTAAAATCCTTACATTTTACTGTGATTTCTGTGTATGTTAATGTAGTGTAGCTGTTAAGGTTAGTTCAGTTGTAACCTGTCTTTTTAAAGTCTCATTTTTAGAATAATATATAAAGTCTTTACTACCTTCATTTTGAGTGACTGACTTTGTCCACTATCAAAACCAATTTTACTTCCTTATCTGTCTTAAACAAATAAATCTTAAGATAATCAGGTATTTAACACTCATATTAGTTTTTATAACATAGCTTTAGTACCCAGTAAAAAAAATCCAGTAATAAATTATTAAATCCCAGAATTTTACCCTTTGAGTGGTCTTTCAGAATTTGGTCTACCTCCGCCATAGTAATTTCAGTTAATAAAATATCAGTCCGGTCCTGAGATTTTCTAGGGAGTACTGAATTCAAATAATCCATAAAATGCTCTCTGTTAATTCTACTTCAGAAGTTTCCTTATTTAGGTCAACATAAAAATGTCAAATTAATAGTTTATCACTAGACACTCTGAGCATGTTACCACTTACAAACTAGGCTAGCTAAGCTTGTTGCCTAAACTGACAAATGTTTCTGGCTGACTGATGTGATATTAAATTATTCAATTCCAGCATTATTTTTACCTGGCCTATTTTATTATCCAGCACATGCTTAATTATATCCCTATGCGCTAGACCACACTACTCTTATTCCAGATGCTGTTTTGCTTTATAAGATTTGGCCTCCAATAGCTTATTTTGCAATCTAGAGAATTTCTGCCTAATACTGTTAATCTGTCTATGTGCTTTTTTTTAAAAAAAATCTCTGAATACTAATTTAAATTTGCCTCAAGTGCCAGCATTCAATCTCATTTTGTCTTATCAGGATCTGCAAGTTCTGCAAAGATTGTTCAGTTTCTATAAGAAACTTTCTCTCTGTAAAAAAACATGGAAAAACAAAGCTTTCTGTTGTTTGGCAAAATATTCATCTTTACAAAGTGTGGGGCATTGGCTGGAGCTAAAATAGGGTACTAATCTAAACCACCTATCAAACAACAGTGTTTCTTAGAAACTATAACCTTGTTAATCTGAGAAAAAAATGCAACCTGTAGGAAAACAGGTATAATGTGACTCATATAATTGTAACATTTTATACTAATCTTTCATTCCCATTGCAGGCAAAGATCTTTGAATACACTTCCAAAGAACTTTAAAACTTTCCAGACCACTTTGCACTTTTTTCAGTAAAAATACCACGTTCCAGTCACCCCACCTCAGATTAAAAGCTCCTCTTGGAAAATACACTACCTTAAAGCTAAATCTATATCCACCCTCTTAGAGCCTTTTTTAAGCAATGCCAAATTGACAAACCTGCTAACATAGGAAAAATAAAATCCAACGAAACCTTAAGGCACTTCTCATACAAACCACCAGTGTCAGTCAATTTACAGAATCTCTGCAGTAGTAAAAGTCATCTGAACAATTCCACATTAATGAGATTCTGTAAGTAATGAAAAGGTTGCTGCTGACAAACAACTTTACATTTACCTTTTGCCCTTGAAGAATAAATTGCTTGTGTTACATTACAAAAAAAAAAGTAAGCTGGCAGTATTGCAATAAGAAATGGCTGGCAAACCGACGACAGGTTCCTAGTTACTAGGCATCTCATCCAAAGGACACACTCAGGAGTGCAGAGTCCCCTCCCCCCTTAAAGTACAACACAATATCAGCAATCCATGTACATGATGTGGAAACAGAAATTCTATACGCAAACACTGATGGCTATTTGCTAAAGAAAATTGTTGTACATTGAAAACAGCCTTAGCATGAGCAACAGTAAGCTTCTCTTCCCTTGAAACTCACAACTCCTTGGAAATGCAATGAAACTCACAATTCTGGAGGATGCAGAAGAACAGAGTGAAATCCACACAATCCAGTCTGGTTTTTTGGTTCTTGTAGTTATCCAGGAATATTTCTACTTTTTTTGAAACTCACAATTCCTTGAAAATGCATGGAAACTCTTTAGTAGTCTGGAAGCTGATGAAGAAGATTCATGCTCTTGTCTCCTGTAACCAAGGTACAGGGTTTTAACCTGAGCAAGTATATTAACTGACCTACCGTCCTTAACTAGGACATTTCACACACACACACACACGCACATACACACACATACACACACACACGCGCACACACACACATACACATATACACACACACATACACACACGCACACTCACACACACGCACAAATACACAAACACACACACATACACACAAGCATAGACACATGCATGCATCACACACACACACACACACACACACACACACACACACACACACACACACACACACACACACACACACACGCACATACACACAAACGCACATAGACACACACATACACACACACGTGCACACACACACACACACACACACACACACACATACACACACAAGCACAGACACACACACACACACACACACACACACATTTAATTTTTTTTTTAATTAAATATTGCAGTACCCCCCCCACCCCCGCCCAGCCAACAAGCCCTTGGCAACTGCCAAGGTCACCTAATGCTGGATCCAGCTTTGATGGGAAGCCTGTTCCAGAGCATGTGGATCCTCTCAGGCACATATTTGTCTTCCCAACATGTCTTATTTATATCACAAGCAAAATTTATATCTTTGGATCTAGTGGTTCTGATGCTATTCATTTTGCAGATATGCAAAAGGTCCATCAGAGGTGGATCTGAGGATGCCTTGTATGCCATGCATAGATCACCTCTCAATAATCTGGAGGAGACAGAATATAGAGATAAGGCTTTAAGGTGATCTATATAGGATGATGTGTTTATACCCTGGATTCTCCTGGTAAGAAACTTTGTGGGCGCTCCAACTGTTGCACATGTTTGGATAGGTACATGCCAAAGGGAGCATTATACTCAATGATGGGACTGAAAAGGGCAGAATAAAATAGCAGTATGACTTCCCTGGACCTGGATGCCATGCCCTTACTTCTAAGTTGGTTGACACGGAATGATTTTCTTAGTAATTTGGCCATGTTTGTCAAAGGCCAGAATACTGTCTACATATATTCCCAGACCCCAACTACTGGGTCGACTCTTAAGGGTGTCTTATCAATGGAGTAATGAGGCTGTGTGGCAATTTTCTCAAAAGACACTATAATGCATTTCTTGACATTGACTTTTAATCCGTTTCTTTGGTACCAGTCGTCTGTCTGTGTTAGACACTCTTGTAAGATGTTTGTTTCATGTGGGGAATTTGTCATAGCTCTGAATTTACAGTCATCTGTATTTGTTGATCATTTCCATGATAATTTGTTCAAAGGTTTTGTATATTAGACTAGTCAGACTAATAGGGCTGTAGTTTCCAGGGGTCAGTTGAGGGTCTGCCCTTGTGAAGTGGGATAACTGTTGCAGTCCTACATTCTCATGGTATAAAATCTGTTTTGAGGCTATAGTTGAAAAATTACTCAAGTGGTTCTGATAAGCATCTTGGGAAACTGCCCGGGCCCACTGAGTCTGTGTTTTTGGCCTTTGCGAGCACCACCATGACCTGCTCCTTATTAGTAATTGGGGGGTTATGCTAGCAGGTATTCCATGGTGGGGGGGGTAGGAGATGAAGTCTGAGCTGAATTTGTCAAACAGCAAATTCACCTTGCCACTCTGCTTCATGCAGATGGCACCACTGACCACCAGTTCGGCACACAGATGTGTGCTGCCTTTGAGATTTTGGACATAGCTCTACAACGCCTTGTGGTTGTCTTTAGCCTGGGAGGCTTTTCTGACCTGGTAATTGGCCTTGTTGAACTACATTAGTCCTCTTAGTTTCCTGTTTAGTTTATTTATTGAGTCCATATCATTATAGGAGTTGGTCTTCCTGATTTTAGCCAATAGTTTTTTTCTTTTGCTGTATAACCTATTAAGGTTAGCATTCCATCAGTGTTGCTTGTTTTTAGAGTTTGTTTTGGGCTTATTGCTAGTAGGTACAGCAGCCCCAACAGAGCCATTTACATGGCTGTGCAAGATCTCTCTGAACAGTTCCACATAGGTTGTTGTGAACTTGGGGTTGGGAGGGGCACTGAATTTTGATAAACTATCACTTACTAGAGTGTAGTTTGCTTTGGAATAGTTCCTAATTGTTACAGGTTTGCTGGAATTATCAAGATGATTTTTAATTTCAAAGAAGGCAGCATTGTGGTCTGATCTCACCAGTGAGGGTATGACATGGGGGGGGGGTGCAGTGTTCTTACATTTTGGTGTGTCAGGTCCAGCATGCTTGAACCTCTGGTTGGTTTATGCACTATCTAGTCAAATGTATTTGTGCTAATAAAGCCCTGGAATTGTTGTGCCTGCAAGTATAAGGCAGTGTAGTGTTCCTAGTCTATACAGGGATAGTTAAAGTCTACCATGAATTGAGTATTTGGTTTAATGGTGAGTGTTTCCAGTAGGTCTAGGTTCAAGCTATGTGATTCTAGGGACATATAGGGTGACCTATAACTTGCTAGGATATGTCATGGGATTTTGTCTGTTGGGATTTGCATGTTGACAAGTTGATGAGCATCATCCTATTTAACCAACACATAGTTATGCTTGTTGCTAATATAAATTGAGACTCCACCATCTTTTGTCCCTGTCTGTGAGGTTGATGGTCTAACTGTCTGGATGGCACTAAAGCCTTGAACTGCTGGAGTACTTTCTGTGGATTTAAGCCATTTCTCAGTAATGGCACAGATGTCTACATTTAGGAGAGTCTGTATGGTGTGGAGTTTCTTGTTTAGTATTGAGAAGTAGCACCTTTAGGTTTCTTTGGATTTTATTTTTCCTATGTTAGCAGGTTTGTCAGTTTGGCATTGCTTAAAAAAGGCTCTAAGAGGGTGGATATAGATTTAGCTTTAAGGTAGTGTATTTTCCAAGAGGAGTTTGTAATCTGAGGTGGGGTGACTGGAACGTGGTATTTTTACTGAAAAAAGTGCAAAGTGGTCTGGAAAGTTTTAAAGTTCTTTGGAAGTGTATTCATAGATCTTTGCCTGCAATGGGAATGAAAGATTAGTATAAAATGTTACAATTATATGAGTCACATTATACCTGTTTTCCTACAGGTTGCATTTTTTTCTCAGATTAACAAGGTTATAGTTTCTAAGAAACACTGTTGTTTGATAGGTGGTTTAGATTAGTACCCTATTTTAGCTCCAGCCAATGCCCCATACTTTGTAAAGATGAATATTTTGCCAAACAACAGAAAGCTTTGTTTTTCCATTTTTTTTTTACAGAGAGAAAGTTTCTTATAGAAACTGAACAATCTTTACAGAACTTGCAGATCCTGATAAGACAAAATGAGATTGAATGCTGGCACTTGAGGCAAATTTAAATTAGTATTCAGAGATTTTTTTTAAAAAAAGCACATAGACAGATTAACAGTATTAGGCAGAAATTCTCTAGATTGCAAAATAAGCTATTGGAGGCCAAATCTTATACAGCAAAACAGCATCTGGAATAAGAGTAGTGTGGTCTAGCGCATAGGGATATAATTAAGCATGTGCTGGATAATAAAATAGGCCAGGTAAAAATAATGCTGGAATTGAATACTTTAGTATCACATCAGTCAGCCAGAAACATTTGTCAGTTTAGGCAACAAGCTTAGCTAGCCTAGTTTGTAAGTGGTAACATGCTCAGAGTGTCTAGTGATAAACTATTAATTTGACATTTTTATGTTGACCTAAATAAGGAAACTTCTGAAGTAGAATTAACAGAGAGCATTTTATGGATTATTTGAATTCAGTACTCCCTAGAAAATCTCAGGACCGGACTGATATTTTATTAACTGAAATTACCATGGCGGAGGTAGACCAAATTCTGAAAGACCACTCAAAGGGTAAAATTCTGGGATTTAATAATTTATTACTGGATTTCTTTTACTGGGTACTAAAGCTATGTCATAAAAACTAATATGAGTGTTAAATACCTGATTATCTTAAGATTTATTTGTTTAAGACAGATAAGGAAGTAAAATTGGTTTTGGTAGTGGACAAAGTCACTCAAAATGAAGGTAGTAAAGACGTTATATATTATTCTAAAAATGAGACTTTAAAAAGACTGTCTTTCTTGGGAGACTGTCTCATTTATTTGCAGGTTACAACTGAACTAACCTTAACAGCTACACTACATTAACATACACAGAAGTCACAGTAAAATGTAAGGATTTTAATAGATGGAAAAGTGCAGCACAGTGGTGCTGCAGATAGCACTGATGCCTCAAAGCTACAGGTGCTCTGATTCAATCCTTCCCTGGGGTGCCTTCTGTATGGCTTATGCATGTCCTCCCTCTATCTGTTTGGGTTTCCTCTGGGTACTTGGGTTTCCTCTCATATTCCAAAAGCATACAGTAGGTGGATTGGACACTCTAAATTGCCCATAGGTGCGAGTCTGCATATGAGTGTGTGGTCTAGAAGAATAGCCACAGCAGGGCTGGCCATCTGGCAGTGTGAACATTGGTCTAGATGCTTGTCACTGTTGAAGTGACATCCCAACCCTGTGTGCAAAAAAGAGGTTGTGGATGGATGGAGAGAAAGAATTTGTTTAAATAAGATCCAAAGAATTGAAGCTGTTGGTTTGCATTTCTTCTTGGTCTTGCATGCAGTGCCAGGACACCTGTGTTCTCCCAAGTGAACTTTAACATGAAGTTTAAAAAAAACAAGGATATCCTGGAAAATTTGTACTCTTCCCTTAGTAACTGAGGATTGTGTGTCCCAAATATTGAAACATATATTAACTCATTCAAGCCTATAGTGCCTTTTAGCAATTTTTCACATTTACACACATACCTCCTTATGGTGTCCAGACCTTTTTTTGTATCTGGCTTCATTAACTATGTGACCTACTGGCTAATAATATGCAGTATTAAAAAGGGCAAGGATTAGTTAATAAAATGACACTAAGAATGTTAATCTAGGATGTTCTACAGCAGAACAATCGGGTCTATATCACATGCACGACAGCTTAAATGTTCGAATCTCTAAAGGTTGACCTTTAAAAATCGAACAGTTAAGCGGTCGAATTTTTACAAAAATTAAAAAAAATACACAACACAAAAAGAAAAACTAAAGGGTTTAAGCAGGGGGGCAAGCCCCCCTGCACCTCCCACACCCCCACTTTAATATACCAACTCCAAGATCATGCTACAGTGTAGGGAATGGGAAATTTTCCATTTCCGCACTGTAGTTCACTGGGTTTCTATTTTTTATTTTTTTTTGTTATTTACTTTTTTACTATTTCGAACATTTAAGTGTTTGATCTGTAAAGGTCGACCTTTACAGATTTGAACATTTAAGCATTCGTTCTAGTAATATAGACCCAAAAAATCAATCACTATTTGACACTTATGATTCATATTTCATTTATATGTTCATATTTTCGTACATAAAAGACCTACAAGCTTTTGAGGGTTATTGTGTGAAATGTCAAGGTGGGAGACCAGGAAAGGTCATTGCCAATGTCCATTTATATCACACTATACTAGAGATGTTACCAGTTGTTAGTACTTATGAAAATAAGCACTATTTCTATATGTACTTAATACTTCAAAAAACAAGTGACTTACAAACTATTCCCTGGCATCAGGTGAAAGCTGAAGTTTTGTTGAATAAAACTTTCATTGATATTTGCACTGTAAGCTGTATATCTTGCAAGATAATCAGTGTAATTTATATTGCTAAATGTACAATTAAGTTTATGTTTTCATATTTTTATAAATATCTCAATAAACATGCACTCAGAAATGAATTTTTGTTGTCATGTGAAAGCTTATACCTGGTTAAAAGTGTGTTCTAGCAATATATGCATTGGTTGTACAATTTCCAAGATAATGACAATTTATTTGTGAACATTTAGCAAAAAATATAATTTTGGGTTTGTGTGCATTATAATACATTTTAATATTTATGGAAAGACAAAAAAATGCACTGACTATTAACACTGTAAAGAATACTTCTTACTGATAACATTATTTGTACAGTTTTGATAGCTTTTATTGTTCACAAAATATATACATTTGTTCATCTTATGCTTTTCAATTGATTTTTTTAGAAAATACTCTAGAATGCAAGGATGTGTGTAGGTTAGAGGTGTGACATTCCATACAACACAGCTGTTAGTGAATCCCTTGTTATGCTACTAGATCATGAAAATTCAGGATTTTTGCCTGGTGGTGTCTGTTTAGGTACTGTTTTACTCCATGTACACTGTGTAGAATGTTCCCTACTATTGTCCCATAGCATCTGAGGAGGGATGAGTGGAATTTGGGGGACTGGATAAGCATATTATGGGAATGCAAATGATTAGAATAGCCTGAGCACGACTTGTAAGGGGAAGGGGATTGAAATAAGGTGTGGCCTTGTCAAACTGCTCTTAGTTTATTTCTGTTCTGTTCTGTATTAATATAGGCACACCAATACCTGTTGACAAAGCAGAAAGAAAGCTGCTTGACATTTTGGTCTTAGCTGCTAAATTGAGGATGTGATGGGGACCCTGTAGGAAATGTATACTGTGTAAACTGCAGTAGCAAATGAGAGTATTAAAAATAAAGAGTTAAATAATGGCAGAGTTGGCTATGGCACTATTCCATGTATTTAGACAGGGGAGATAATGTGGAAAAGGTAATATTCTAATGCTTAGGTATATGTTTTTTCTTAACTTTTTAATTCCATATAGTGTATTATATTCAAGTGGAAACCTCAGAGATGGCACACTATATTTCACCAGTGGTTGCTTCATTTACTACCATATCTCTATCTCCCTGTCCTTTGTTTACATTTGAATTCACCCACTCCTTTCACTTGCTATGATTTTCAGTCTCATAATATTTTAATGTGTCTTTCATTTGATTTTCACTTTTCCTTCTCCTCTTTTCCTTACTGTAAACAGTTTTTGACATTTGCCCCCCCATGCCAGAAAACTCTTGTGCAATTTGTGCTCCTGTATTGTTTGTGCCCACCTTCAGTTCTCAGTGATAATAATTTTAATTTCTGCAATTAGCAGTCTGATAATGTTCCTTTTCATCCTGGATGCTGTCCTTTTTATTTATGCCACATATACAGAACTTACAGAACTCCAAAGTATGATCTACTTCCTTTTAAAATATGTCTTCCCAACTCATTTATGCCTGTTTCCAGTCTAATTATGCCCATCCACAGTCCCAAAACATGTGCATTTTTCCTGTCTCTTCCTCTGGTCATCTCCATCAGCTGCTGTCCTCCTTTTGGCCTTTAATAGCCTCACGAGGGCTAGACACCATTTATGCAGTATTGTCAGGCTTTGATCTCTCACTCCATCTACTTTCTGTATTTGCATCACTGGCTAATTTGTCTTTTTCCAGTACCCTGCAACTCCCATCCACCCTTCCACCCTTTTCCATTCTTTCTCATTCTGTATTCTTCTTCTTCTTCTTCAGCCTTGTCCCTTCTTTCTCTTATATCTTTATAGAACTGTCTGGTCCTTTGCTTTCTTAACCCCTTCCATTTTCTCAATGATGCCATCTTCTGCCCTCCTTTCCTGCATTTTCCTTTCTACATCTTTCTCCGCTGTCTTCTTTTTCCAGGTTTCCCTGAGTATCAAGTAGTTCCACCATTGGGCCTCTGGTATTCTGTATTTCTGTATTAACTGTTCCATTGTTTAAAACCATTCCCCATAATCCTTTTCTCTGCATACCAAATCTTCCTCTAGAGCATTCCCGTTTCTCTTCCAGATTTCTTCATTTTGTTTGCCTATCTTTGTCCCCTACCCTTATGGGCTCCATAGCATTTGGGGCTTCCATCGTCCCAGTTCATGAATCCAAGTTTTTTTAATGCTGCTTCATACATGTCCTTTAGTAAACTTCATCATGTCTCCTCCATCTCCCTTACTTTCTTTTGCTTAACCTACTTATCTTCTGTTTCTGTTCAGTGAATGATGTCACCTGTCAATGCATATGTAGGGATATGTGGATGCCCCAACCCTACTTCTCCTATTCATTTTAACTTTTGTTTTGCTCAGTCCTTTTCCCTTGTATTTAATAACCCAGTCCTGTCTGCCTTTTGGCATTTGCTGTATTGTAGCCTTTTGCCCCTAACATCTATTTGTATGCTGTGGAGTAGGTGAACATCATCCATCCATCCACAACACCTTTTTCCACTTTTTTTGAACATGGGGCCAGGGTGTCACTTCAACAGTGACAATCACTTAAAGCCAATGTTCACACCACTGAGTTGTAAGCTCTGCCAGAGTTGTTCTTCCATACGTGACATACACATGCACACTCATGCATATGACCAATTTCAAGTGTACAATCCACCTGCTGCATGTCATTGGAATGTGGGAGAAAACTGGAGTACCCAATCAAAACCAACATTAGCACAGGAGGGGGGTATGCAGATTCCACATAGAAGGTACCCCAGCTGAGAATCAAACCAGGGAGTCACTTGATGTGAGGCAACAATGCTACCTGCTGCACCACTGTGCTGGTAGTATCATCATCCTTATGGCATAAATTCTTCCAAGCAATGCGTAAGTTTTATTCTCCCACATACACTTGTGCTGACATCTGGAGAATATCCCTTACCTTTTTTTTCCCACCTTTCTCTTGTTTTTTCCTATGTTGTCTCTCTCACTGTGTATGCAACATAAAGACCTAGGTTTGTGGGGAATTTTGCCTTTTCATTTGACATATTCCCTGCTCCCATTCCCTTTTCCTCATCTCAGTACCACTGTATTTTTGTTGGTACACCTGAGTCCCATCATTTTTTTAAGCTTCTTGACTATCTGTCTTGCAGGATCCATTGCTGCAGCCACATCTTCTGACATTAATATGTAGTCATCCATATATAACACAAACTGAGGTTTTATATCCTCCTTTTCTGCCAGCATTGCTAAATTGTCAGTGCCTGAATCACAAGCACGAACAAGCCTGGGGATAGCCAGCACTCCTGTCTATTCCATCTTTCTATCCTTGTCTCCATGGACATTCCTCTTTTAGGTGTATTTCATTTTCTGGGTTTTGGTATATGTCTTGTATCCAACATATGGACTTTTTCTGTACATGTCTTTGCTGTACTATTTTCCATGGAAATTGCCACCTTATCATATCAAAGGCCTTCTGCATGTCAAGCAGCACAATCACACCATGCCCTTACTGCCTCTATTCCTCCTTGTTCATAACTTCCAGCAATTCCCACCACTTTTTCTTCTTTCCTTCCCTTCACAGAGGCATTTTGCCCTGTTTGTTGTATTTGCAGTTGTACTTCACATGGTCTTCCTGACAATATTTTTGCCAAAGTCTTGATATCAACATTAATCAAAGAGATAGATATATAAATTCCCACTCCCCCCTTTCTCCTCCCCCTTTAGTCATCTTGGTTATCCTGGCCCTCCTCATACCATTAACTGTTTTGTCTGTCCTTTATTATCTTGTATTCCTTGTCCAGGACCTTCCACATTTCCTCCAGTGTCCATTGGTAGATTTCTAAGGGGACTCCATCTGACTCTTCTGCTTTTCTCTCCTTCATCTTGTATATGGCGTTCCTTATCTCATTTCTTGTCAGCTCTGAATTAAGCATGGCTCTTTGTTCATCTCCAAATTTATGTCCCTTTTTAATCTTTCTCTATTGCCATTCTGACACTTCTGTCTGCTTTCTTGCTTATAAATCTCCCTGTAGTATTCCTTAAATATTTACCTGATTAGCTTGCCTCTTCTAAATAATCTCATAGATTCATAGATTCATAGATTGTTACTAGGCTAACAACCCAGGGGGCTTTCTAAGCCTAAAAAAAGACACAGATCGTTAGGCAAAAAACTTTATGCACAACACAGCAAAGCTTTCGGGCAAAACCCTTCTTCAATACTAAATACAAACCAATCAACAAAGCAACATGCTTTAAATAGGAGCATATCAGTCACATGACCGCAGCCAACATCATATGACCAGGAAGAATATTTTATATACAACAATAAAATTCAGGTTTAAAATATAAAATACTAACTAGACAATTTAATTAATTGTAGCTTCATTAGAATAGGTTTAAGACTAACGGTAGAATTCAAACCCGGGAGAGAATCTGCCGCCAATCTCAATATCCATTCATACTCTCTTACTTCTAAGACATTATTAATATCCCCACCCCTACCAAAAGGGACAACTATATCTAAAACCCTAAACTTAAAATGAAGTTCATCCCCATATAACCTAATGTGTTTAAAAAGGGCATTATTCTCATTTTCTCTTCTGATCTCAGATTTATGTTCAGTTATCCGGTCCTTCAATTTTCGTGTGGTCTTCCCTACATAAAATGAGGGACAGGCCACACAAGTGGCCAAGTAAACCACATTAACACTACCAAAATTTGCCACAGATTTAAACTCAAAGCCCTTATTAGTTATGGGATGTACAAAAGTATGATTAGGAGAATTAGCAAGGTCCATACAACAAGAACATTTCATACATTTAAATGTACCAGAATGGGTAAAATTATAATCACTCGTATCTGATCTAAAATTAAAATCCTTATAACATATCCGACTCTTAATACTTCTCATATTTCTATATGAGAAGTATGGCTTATTACCTAAAACTCTACTAATATCTGGAGAAGCCATCAATACTGGCCAATACTTTTCTATAATATATTTAACTGAATATGTTCTATTATTAAAAGTCGTAACATATCTAATCCTGTTCATATTATGGACATTACTGCTTAAACCAAAATTGGAAGAACTTGTTAAAGAGTTGGCCCTAAAAAAAGGTTTATAGATAGTATCCCTATTTAACATCACATAATCTTTCAATCCTATCAACATATCCCGATCATAACCACTCAATAAAAATTCATTAAACATTTCTTCCAATTGTATAAGAAACACCAAATCAATTGTATTCAGTCTACTTACCCTAGCAAATTGAGCCTTAACAATATTTTTAAAAACATGCGGAGCATGCATGCTGTCACGATGTATATATCTACTAGTATGCACATCCTTCTTGTGAATAGTAGTTTGTAATGCACCCTCATATAAATTAATTCTAACATCAAGGAACAATGCCTCATGAACTGATATTGCTTCCTTGAAAATCAAAAAGCTTGTAGTTGTATTGAGATATGACACAAATTCTTTTAAATCATATTGTGAACCCTTCCAAATCATAAAACAATCATCTACAAACCTTTGATAAAAACAAATATTGTCATTCAAAAATGTTTCATCATTATGTATAAATTGTCTTTCCCATTGATGCAAAACCAAGTTTGCATATGTGTTAGCAACCGGTGTACCCATAGCAACACCGGTTAGCTGTAAGTATAATTGCTGATCAAACATAAACACATTGTTGCTCAAAACTAAATCTAATAACAAGCAAATATTTTGAACATAACCAGTAGATAAAGAGCCCTTTGCTGTCAAAAATTCTCTAATAGAATCTATCCCATATACATTAGGTATAACAGTAAAAAGCAACGCTATGTCCATAGTTACAAACAAGTATTTACCTGAATCTATCTTAGTAACCTGTAGACTATTGTACCAGTTAAATAATTTACCCAAAAAATCACCGGTATCCTTCAAAATATTACCACATTCTAATAGAAATGGATGTAGCTGTTTCTGTAAATAAACTGATATTGGTTCAGTTATCCATCCATTTCCCGAAACTATTGGCCTCATAGGGGGATCTCTCATACACTTATGAATTTTTGGTAAACCATAAAGCTGAGGAATAGTAGGACATGGTACCGTAAAAAAATGAAACAGATCTAAATCTATCTCATCATTAACCTGTAGTTCATAAATATGCATATTAACATCACTAATACGCTTCTTAACATCATTATGTGAAATTTGTTTAAATGCAGTAACATCACTAAGAAAATTGACAACAGATAATTTGTATTTATCACAGTCCATAATGAAAATAGCACCCCCCTTGTCCGCTTGTTTAATCACTATAGTCTTATTAGACTGTAAATTCTTCAGCGCAAAATACTCATCATACGTTAAATTATAGTGCTTCTTCTTAATGTCCACACCATACAATTTTCTCAATTCAATTTCACACAAATCATGGAAAGCCGTTGTTACCAGTAAATTAATTGGTATAAAGGTACTACGTCTCTTACAAATAGACAACGATGGCATTATAGCATTCGATTTAAACAGAGCCTTCAAGTTTACGTTTCTAATAAATTGTTTTAAGTCCGTCAAAGCAGACACTAAATCATCATTTGCCATGGGTATAAAACTTAGGCCTTTGTTCAATAAAGAAACACATGGTTCATCCAACATGATTTCAGAAAGATTCAAAATACCTTGATTTATCTGCGGCTGATCTTCCCTTGCCTTGCAGGGTTGTCGTTCTTCCATTTGACAGGACCAGTTGTTTGCCTTGTTAAATACTTGTCCCTTAGTATTGTACTGTCCTGCACTTTCTCCGCTTGGTTTAACTGAAAGCATTTTAGGGAAAAATTCAAAACCGACTGTTGACTCTTCTTCACAGGTACTTTACTATTTTCAGATTGTTCTCGCATTGCATCCCCTTTAGTCACGGGCACCACATCACTCACATTAGAATCCTCCTCATTAGACGATGATGTTGGCAAAAGAGGCATGGTTACAGATGCTTGATCTGGCAACATAATGGATGTAGCAGAATTTAAAGCAGAATGACCAACCCGAACTTCAGGAAATTCATCCAAGGTATTAATGGATGTAGAAGGACAACACATATCCTTAGAAGTAACCATTTTTATGGAAATATTCTTATTATTATCATTTTTAGGCCAAGAGAATATATGCCCTTTTTGAAAATTGGCAATATCTCTTAGTAATTTCCGTTTCTTAACTGCCTCAAGGTGATCATCCAGGTCATGCAGCCTATCCAACATCTGTTGATACATAGTCAACATATTAGAAAAGCAAGACATGCTCATAAGTTCATTCTCCATTTGAAAAATGTCATCTTTTAAATCCAACTCATTTTTAGAAAAGAAGTCATTCATTAATGTCATGTAATCAAGACTTAGCTTGATATTTAACTGTTGCCAACGTTTTAAAAGGTCTGGATAGGCATTACCATAAGAGGGCATTTTAAGAATTCTTAGCCCCCTCGGTACAATGCCCATATCCAGATATGCAGAAAAACTAAACCGTTGCCACTGTAAACGCTTATAGGTACCGACCTTTCTTTCAAGTAGTTCCAGCTTCTTAGCGAACATTACAGTACCTTCAGGTCGAGAATTATCAGTATTGCCAGCCTCCACAGAAGTAGTAGACACAAAACTTAACAAAGGCAATTTAATAATAGAACATATTAAGTTAAATATATTATAGAAAAGTATTGGCCAGTATTGATGGCTTCTCCAGATATTAGTAGAGTTTTAGGTAATAAGCCATACTTCTCATATAGAAATATGAGAAGTATTAAGAGTCGGATATGTTATAAGGATTTTAATTTTAGATCAGATACGAGTGATTATAATTTTACCCGTTCTGGTACATTTAAATGTATGAAATGTTCTTGTTGTATGGACCTTGCTAATTCTCCTAATCATACTTTTGTACATCCCATAACTAATAAGGGCTTTGAGTTTAAATCTGTGGCAAATTGTGGTAGTGTTAATGTGGTTTACTTGGCCACTTGTGTGGCCTGTCCCTCATTTTATGTAGGGAAGACCACACGAAAATTGAAGGACCGGATAACTGAACATAAATCCGAGATCAGAAGAGAAAATGAGAATAATGCCCTTTTTAAACACATTAGGTTATATGGGGATGAACATCATTTTAAGTTTAGGGTTTTAGATATAGTTGTCCCTTTTGGTAGGGGTGGGGATATTAATAATGTCTTAGAAGTTAGAGAGTATGAATGGATATTGAGATTGGCGGCAGATTCTCTCCCAGGTTTGAATTCTACCGTTAGTCTTAAACCTATTCTAATGAAGCTACAACTAATTAAATTGTCTAGTTAGTATTTTATATTTTAAACCTGAATTTTATTGTTGTATATAAAATATTCTTCCTGGTCATATGATGTTGGCTGCGGTCATGTGACTGATATGCTCCTATTTAAAGCATGTTGCTTTGTTGATTGGTTTGTATTTAGTATTGAAGAGGAGTTTTGCCCGAAAGCTTTGCTGTGTTGTGCATAAAGTTTTTTGCTTAACGATTTGTGTCTTTTTTGAGCTACTGACTTCCAGCCTTAGTTGTTTGGATGGCTTTCTAAGCCTAACCAAGTTTTCATGAAAGAATAATGAGGTCCTGTATCCAAATAGGACATTGAGGGCCATGCATTTATAAGCTACCTTTGTCCATAAGGGACATGGGTGTCACGCCTGGTGTAAATTTCCTGTTCCCCATCCACTGGTCTAGGTTGTGCTTAAATTAGGCAATAGACAAACTCAGCTCCACATGGATGATAAGCCTGTTCCAAAGGAGGGGCAGTCTCTGGGTCCATATCTATCTCTTTGGCATGTTCTGTTTAAGTCAAAGACAAAATAGTACATGCTGGAGAGAGAGAGAGCATATTCTCTTTAAGTCACAGAAAAAAATCAGGTCACTAGACCTTGTATTTCTGGTACTGTTTGACTTATGAATATGTGGGAGATTCATAAGTGTGGAGTTTGCAGATCCCTTGTAAGCTCCTTCACTTCCCCTTATCCTCCATTCCCTCTCTCTCTCTCTGTTTATTCTTGTATTTCTTGGCTAGTTGCTTCAATTGTGCCTCCATAACTATCCATCAGTAATCCCTCCAGTACCATTATTGAATTTCTTGATGTTCAATAATTTACTCCCTAATTCCATTCTTATTGGTTTTCTCTGATCTGTACCATTTCATTTCTACTTTCATTTCCTGCAGCTTTATTCTGTCGAGTATCCACCTCTCTCTCTTTTTCTCTCTTTCCAGTTCCTTAACCCCATCCCCTTCCTTCTTTCCTTCTGCAATCATTTGTTTTTAGTTTTTCCATGTAAGTGAACTTGATCTCATCCTATCTCTGCTCTTCCAGGTTATCCCTGTC
The DNA here is from genome assembly GCF_019279795.1 of Protopterus annectens. Lineage (NCBI taxonomy): Eukaryota > Metazoa > Chordata > Ceratodontiformes > Protopteridae > Protopterus > Protopterus annectens. The sequence goes on along the minus strand of NC_056735.1, from coordinate 1,263,808,300 downwards.
TTTCTTATTGCCATATTCTGACTCCTTTACAAGACCATACAGCATTTCCTTATCTTCTTTTTTCTTCCATTTATATTTAGCCCAACTCCACCTCCTTTTCATTCTTTTCTGCTTCTGCACACTTACCTTAAGTTTCACTGCTTCATGATTTGATATGTGTCTCTTCTATATTTGTCTTTCTTCCATTATTTCCAATAGGTCGTCTTTCCTAAGAACCACTCTAAGCTACTTGTCTGTACCAAAATGTTTCATGTGAAGGCGTATTCATTCTCAGACACCTTTCCCTCCATATGTTCATCCACTTGCATTTTTTAGTCTAGTTTTTGTATCTTCTTTTTTGTTATAGTTCCCTCTTCCATACACCTTCTCTTTTTCTGCCTCCCTATTGAAATGTCAGCACTGGAAATGCCAAGTGCCGAAAAGCCGTCCCCCCAAAAAAAAAAAAAAACTGAAATCACAAGAGAAGAACGACTCACGAAAATCGCTCTGGAGGAACTGGGTGGGGAGGATGAAATATGATATTTATTTATTTTACTTATTTTATATTTGTTTACTGGGAGAGCCCAACTGGGCAAGAAGCCCATTTTCAGTGGAGGCCTGGGGAAGAAAGCTCCACAGGGATTAGTACAATAAATGTAATAAAACACAGGTAAATTAAAGTACAGAACAAAATAAATATCAGCATTGGATAAGCATGCAATAAAGCACACAGCCATCTAGTACAGTTGTTAGGCAATGCATTCAGATATTTGGTAACAATTAATGTAACGATTAGTACATTAAAAAATAAAACACATGTTATTTGAGTACAGAACAAAAGAAAGAAAGTGATGTATGTTTATTCAGTAAGCATCAACTTTAAAATCAACATAGGGTTAAGCTACATAATGATTCAACATATCCAATTTGCTTATAGTAGCAAATACATACAGTATATATTAACATACAGTGGGATGTAGGTACATATGGTTCAGTAGTAGCAGTTGGTGAACTTTATTATGTAATGGTGGGGATAGTAACTAAGCATGGTTGAGTATGTTGTAAATCTATTTTGGGGAGCTACCTAGGGTCTGCACAGTTACAGATCCATGACTTATATAAATGGGGTCGGAGGAGGCTAAAGGACACAAGGGCTGATTTTATATTGTGTAAGAGACACGTGATGTCATTGGATGTTCTAAATAGAAGGAAGAGGTGGAGTAACAACTTGTTTGAAAAAGTTTTTGGACAGCCGAAAACGAAAAGCATTGAATATATGTTGTTTTAAATTAACCATATGTCACTGTAGTTGGTTTCGCTTAACATTTTGAATAAATCAACCTAACTGAAGAAACAAATAGTAGCGTATATTTGGGCGAACAAGAAAAGGAAAGTACTGCTTGGTCTGTTTTCTCACAGCTATTTTAGGTGTATAGTTGTAACGGCTACTTCTTGGTGAAACTGTACATTAGCACTTTGATTGGAGGACAAACATTCTCCAGCAGGGTATTAATGTAAAAGTAATGCCAACTAAAAAGTGAGTCTGCTGCTTACAATAGCATATCAAGCTGCCATGGAGCTCGGACTGAAAAAACGGAACGGCCACCATTATTTTACTCTCGCTAAGCAACGCTTTTCCTGTTTAGCAAGTGTAAAATATAAAAAAAAAGAATACAATTAAAAAAAAAAATTTGTGTGTGTGTGTGTGTGTGTGTGTGTGTGTGTGTGTTTGTCTGTGTGAGTGTATGAGTGCATGTCAGTGAAAGTGAGAGTGAGAAGTTATTTTGCACTTATGAGGCAGCACTTTTGCTATTTAGGGAGTGTAAAATGAAAAAAGAAAAAAAAAATTAAATAAAGCACGTGTGTGGCAGTGTATGCATGTATGAGAGTAAGAGAGAGAAAGCAATCAAGTGAAACAGAAAAAAGTGTGTGTGTGTGTGTGTGTGTGTGTGTGTGTGTGTGTGTGTGTGTGTGTGTGTGTGTGTGTGTGAGACAGACCGAGAGGGCAAAGTGTGAACGTGATCTAGAGATCGCTTGGCAGTAACAGCAGTTTTGCATACCTCTCGACCTCAGACATAGTTGTCACCCTATCAGCACAAGAAATCTGGACAAGGCCTGACATAATGGAGGGGATATGCTAAGAAATAGGGACACATTTTAAAGACTGCGCTTATAAACTTAGAAAGTTGCTAAAATAACAGGATTAGTGTTAGGATGTATTTTCTGGGGTCTATATTAGTTCGCCAAACTCACTCTTCAGGGAACACACATTCATCGACCCGTATTCAGCGAAAATCACTTTTGCAATTCACTGAATACTCCAAGAGCAAAGAAATACTTTGCCCTGCAGAACAATGGACCCAAATCTAGCTAAATGTAACCCACCCAAGTGGAGACTGCTCCCCCCACACCCCCCAACTATATATACCAATTCTGAGATCATACTATAGTGGAGAAAATAGTAAAGTTGTTCTGTGGGGCAAGTACGTCCTAGTGTTTTAAATAAGAATACTTTATTCCTGCATTTTAAATAGAATAGTCATGTGAACCATTGGTCATGTGAAAGCATATTTTTTTTCTCCAATTAAATGTGCCTAATGGTAGTTGGAGCAAAAGTATTTGCACAGGAAAACATGTGGTCTAAGCATGTTTATCACAATATTACAAAGAAAGAAAGGCTATGGGCATCATGATTAACAAATGTTTAAGTCCTTTTTTCATCAAACAGAAGATAAGTTTTGAGTCAGAGATTATGCATCATCTGAAATAACAAAGATTAAGCAGCTAATTTTAAATAAAGAAGACATGACTGGGAAGGCTTGTATGCAAAGGAGTCCTAACATCACATCTCATGTTGCCAGGTGACAGTTTTCTAACACTACTTCTGTCTGTGATGCTATTAGAAAAACATGGAATATTCCTCTAGTATCAAAAGAAATTGAACATGTGGCAATAGCTGAACCTAGTTTTGTATTTTAAAAAGCTGATTATCGAAAGAAGCAGATGTTATATTAGGCTTGATTTTAACAGCTCACATCACCTTTACAAAATGCATCTGGTGTACCATTTTCTGGTGCCCAGTAATTAAACCATCTTGTATTTTCACTTTTATGCAGATTTCCAGCATCCCAATATACTTTACTTGGCAAAGTGCAGACAATTTATTTAATTTTACATGAGTAAATGTAATACTTCACATATGTCTTGCTAAGTAACTAAATCATGAAGGTATATCTGCAAAAAAAGCAAACACATGAATTTTCAACTCAGTGAAATAACTTAATTCATTTTTTTTCAGGGTGAGTATGCATACCTTCACCTCACATAGGGGGATATCATGTCCCACCCCTTTACGTATATATATCATTTCAACAGTTACAATGACAGTGAAGAAAATAGGAAGTTTATTAAAAAAATCCTGCTCTGCCACACCAAGAAACTACACTGGCAATGAGTTCTTGATCAGGGAGTTAAAGTCAGGGTGTTGAATTCATCCATTTGCAATACTGAGGACTTTGGGAAGCCAAACCTAACAGAAAATAAATGAAATGTATTATAGAACATAGATAATAAAAATGTTGTTGTAATATATAAGTATATATAATATACAGAGTTTGGTTTATTACAACTAATTTATATGAATAAAAGAGGAGGCGATATCATCACATATACAGAATGCATTCGGTACAACCGGATGGCATTTAGAATGTACGTACCACCAGGGATACATATTAATTTATGTATTTATTAATTTACTTTCAGTTTAAATTGGATAGTACAGCTGAAATAATAGCCCATTTTCAGAAGAATCTCAGGGAGAAACACTTCAAATTGTGGTCGCAAAGCAGCAAAATTAAGACTGATAGCAACATATATTAAATCATGGCATTAAACATTATCACACAATGATTATATCATATGGTAGATTAGAGAAAAACAAAAAAATAAGTTTTACATGTTAATGTTACTCTGCTTTTGTACTTCAAAGACAGAGTAAGGAAACATTCTAACTCTTAAGTAGAGGAGAGGTAAGGAACATGTACACAAAATAGGAATATTAAACAGAGGAAGAGGTACAGTACAAGAACTGAATCTGACAGTACAGAAGATTAAAAATTTGAGCTGTTAACAAGTTACTATGTGTAGTCTGAGGGTTGATTCCCTCAGCCCCTGTTTGCATACGGTGTGACTCTGTGTTAGTCAATAAACTAGACACTGCTCTGGGGGAGTTGGAAAACTCAGGCTCTGCAATGAACTCATTGAACCTATGAAGCTAACCACTTATTAGCAAAAGAGAAAGGAAGTTAACTGATGTAATAGAAAAACTATTTGCAGTACAAAGAAGCATGGGCAAAATGAATGCATACATATATGCATTACAGCATTCTGACTACAGTAAGCATAGAAAGATTGTCATGAGCTTTGATAAGAGAAGGAGTAGAGGTAATGAGAGATAGGGCTGAAGGTGGTAAAGTTTTAGTGGATCTAGGGGAAGAGGAATGATGGTAAAAGAAAGGAAAATAAGATGGGGAAATTAGATTATTTGAAGATTGATTGCATAGACATGTGGCAGCTTCAGCAACATTGTCTGACAAGGTTCTACATGTATATGAAATGTTAACCTTTCAGTAAAATGTCCTAAAATTAGAAGATTAACACACTGAACTATAAAAAAGTTACTATTATGATTTTATGAATTTTAAATGCTGCTACATAATTCACTAGTATTGATTTTAAGTTCCATTTGACATTAACTAAGTATTTAAATAGTAGTGTTGTACAGTTTAATTGTCTGGAAAAAAGTTGTATACAAAATATTGCATATGTTCTTTGTTTTGTTTGTGGTATTTTTCCAATATGTTCTCAAAAGTGATCTTTTTAGTTTAAAGTTTTAGGAATAGAGTCATCTGATGGTATTCACTTGAAGGGAATCTGATTGTAATAAGTAGACTTTTCAATGATTTTTTCTTAAGGACAAGAAGTGAGCAACAGGATGGAAAACATCACAACAACTATGTGAAGCCTCCTAGTACAAGAGGATAACGTGTGCATTTTTGAAGAGAGTAGAGTAAAGTGATATAAGATGGTTTCATGAATTAGTTGTCCAGGACTGAAATAAGGCATGCTGTAGTGTCAGATGTGAGCTATCAGCCTTCCTCTTGGAGACTGTTTGCCGATATGAAGGTGGTCTACATTTTTAACAGGTTTTTGAATGAGACTACTAAAGACTGATTAAAAATAGCGACATATTTAAGTGAGAAGAAGGAATAGGTCATCCCTTGCCCCTACTGAGGGGCCATACCAAGAACTGAAGCAGCATTGGTAAGGATCTGATAAAAACTAGCTGCACTTGTAATGTGTGTGTGGGTGGCAATCATGGAGAAAAGAAACAGGCTAAGCAATTCTTCCAAGGCTGACACCATGGAAAAAGATTATCAAAAAATAGGACTTTGCTGGCATTTGATCTTTTGAATTTGGAAATATCTTTGTGTAGAAATACAGATCAAGGGCTTGACTATTTTTCATAGCTGTTTGTGAACAGCAAGTTAATTTGGAAAAGTCTTTGTGGAACTGTTCCCTGGAGTTGAGTATGAAAGATAGGTTTTATCTCCTGTTTTCTCTGGGGCAGAGTATCAGCCTTTATTTTTCATCGGCTTGTGAAGTGCATCTATTTTAAATAGATAGCAGTGCATAACTAATATGTTCCACAGCTGCATTGATATCAAGATGACACTGGTTCAGTCTGTAAAACTGTTTTAATACAGATATTAATTTTCCAGTGCAGAAGGGCTTCTAGTTTTATTTCTGTAAAGGCCACAGTGATGAAGTCTATGAGTTTTATTTTGCTGAAACCCATTAAGTACTGCTTAGTCAGTATTAATTCCAAAACTTAAATACACTCTTAGTAATAGCACCATGCAAGAATTTTTCAAGAGAACTGTCAGTAAAATATGTAGGTTTATTTATCTCACAAATAGTAGTTTTACCATTGCTGTTATTACATAGTAGAAACACCATTGCCTGTCACTGAAAGAACATTTGTATTTGCTGCAGCAATTAGCACATTTCTTAATTGCACTTTTTTGTGTGCCACTTGCAAATAAACTTGCCCCATCCATCACTGCCCACTTTGATCATATGTAATAATGTGATGATTACTAAATATACATTGTTTCACATTGCTAATGAACAACAGCAACAACAACAAAAAATAACAGGAACATACAATGTACTTATGAAAGGTGCTTTCTCCAAACTCACACAGCACTTTGGAACTTTTTTCCACCTAATACCAGAATTTTTTGCAACAGCTCATTATTCATAGCTTCATTCTATGACATTTCCTTCAACTAGCATAATGCAGTTGTTACTTAGTAGAAGCTAGACTTAGATTTAAAATTCTTGAGTAGCAAGTTCCCTGATGTAAGCATCCACCTTTTCTACTTAATACAAGTTATGTTCCCAGTTTACTTGATGATTCTTTGTTCTGTACTAGCCAAACCCCTCTTACTGTCTCCTTATATTATACTAATCCTTGAGGGGAATTTAATAAAGCCTACACATTTTTTTCCATGTAGGCATTGCACTACCCTGCTTACATGGGTGTGAATATTTTTAAATTCAGTAAGCACTGCTGGGCGGCGCTTACTCATGCACCAACATGCAAACTTCCGTGGCATGCAAATCACCTAATAAGCATGTGAATCTTATGCAAGTGAGGCAGGTAGAGTGATTCAGCAAGCAGATAGGCATATGTTTAGACCCTAAGTGTCTGTAGTGTATGCGGAAAACTTCCATATGCAGGAGGATAGACATACAAAAGGTGTTACAAAAATGGGGATATATGGACATAAATGTCATACCACATACACATGTGAGTGAAACTATTATCCTATATGTCAGAAAAATTAAAGGAAATAAATTAAATATTATTTTTTAATAATCTGAGCTTGTCTGCATATAACTCTGCAGTGCACAAACATGCTTAATATAGAAACATTTTTAAAAAGTTGGAAAAAATTAATATAATGTGACAGAAATGTATTACAGGACTGTGCGTGGAGTCCTTACAATGGTGCATTGGTGCTGTTGTTAATGTGGTTATACTATGAAGTGTGTTGTTTCCAGGCTGTGAGCATGGGCACCTATACACCTATGCACATGATGTGGAGTTACTGAATTGCCAAAATGAGTAATTGTGTCCGCATATCCCCTTCATGTAACCTTAAACTCATGTTGCTGTTTACATAGGATGTAGCTGACACCAAAGGAGTCTGTCTACTGACTTCTAAGCTCATTTCAGCTTAGGTGTGTGTGTTTGCATGGTGTGATACCTCACTGAGCGTGCCCTTTTGGGGGGGGGGGGTGTCCACTCTCGTCTAAGCTCTGCTTACCTTCCATGCATGTGTTTGCACAGCGCTCCACCGTGCAGATCGTGTCTGAAAAAAAATAATTTAATTAGTTTTGAACCTTGTTTATGCTAAAATAGGGCCATTAAATAATGTTAATTATATTGTAGGCAGGTGGAATGCATCATAGTTAGCCAATCACACATTCTGCACCTACAACAGAGCTCTATAAAGTAGGCATACACTCTACATTCAGATTTTTCTCCAATACTCAGGACCATTGGAGAACAGACTTGGGAATCTTAATTGAGATACTGCTAGGGGCTGCTGCTGGTCTGCTGCACCTGTATGTGCTAGATGCTGGGTCTATATTAAATTGTCGAAGTTTTACAGCATCGTACACCAGTGATCGAAGTTGCAGAACATCAAACGCGTAAAAAAATAATAAAAAACAAAAGGAAAGAAAAGTAAAAGGGTTTAAGCAGGGGGGCAAGCCCCCCTACAACCACCACACCCCCACATCCCCCACTACTTAAAATATACCAACTCCGAGATTGCGCTATAGCGTAGCAAAGGGAAACCTTTCCTTTCTGCACCATACTCCATTAAAGTGCGATCTCGGAGTTGCTATATTTAAGTAGCGGAGGGTGTGGTGGGTGCAGCAGTTACTTTTGTTTTTTTACTTTTTTACTTTTTTTATCAGATATTTGAGGTTTCAGTACTTCAATCATATGGGGTCGACCATATGGTGTTCAAAGTTCTGAAACTTTGATTATCTGATATAGACCCCTAGATGCTGACGTCAATGCTGCTGCTGCTGACAATAGGCCTAGACAAAGAAGGAAAAGAGTGTTCAGGACTAGGGAAACCTTCCAGGAGCTACATGAACTGGAGATATTTGAGCACTACAGCATGGACAAGGACATACTACAAAACCTCATTGAGCTCTGATGCCCTCAACTCAGACCGAGAGCCAACAGAGGGGAAACATCCCAGTGGAAACAAAGGTATGTGTAGCCCCTAGGATATCAGCTACAGGTACTTTCCACAGACCACCTGGGAACATGATGGGGGTCTCACAGGCATCAGCATCCAGGGATCTCCACCAGTTCCTGGATGCCATGCCACCACATGCCAGTGAGCACATTTTTTTCCCCTCACTGCTGAGGTGGCAGCCAGCAGTATGCAACACTTCTACCATGTAGCACACTACCCTGAAGTACTGGGTGCCATAGCTTGCACTCATGTACACATAAGGCACCACCCATGAGGAGGGTTAAATCTATGTCACCCACAAGGGGTATCACTCCATTAACTGCCAAATCATGTGCAATGCCCAAGGGAGTATCATGAATGTGTGTGCTGGCAGCCCTTGCAGTTGTCATGACTCCCATATCTGGCACACATCACAGCTGTACCAGTTGTTTGCTAGGGGGACATCCCACACTGTCATTTATGAGGGGATGCTGGCTACACCCCTACAACTGTCAATGATGACCAGTGGGGGCTGGTGATTTCAAATTAAAGGGAGGCTGTAGTAGACAGCTGAATGGGTGGGGACAGTGGGAAGGGGTGTGACCAACTAGAAAGGGGTGGAGCTATGCTCAAAACCACAACAACTGGAACTTTAATTAAATACACTGCCCTGGGTGCCAAACTGTCATTACAAAAGATCAATCAAGACAAAATGAAGTGTAGAAGAAAAAATAGTTCAATACATTGGCTACATGACAGCTTACGTAATATCTAGATGGAAACACAAAGGTTGTGAGGCATGAAAAAAGAAATTACTTTTTAAATACATTACTGGAATGCCAGTCAAAATCAAGTATTAAAAAAACAAGCAGCACTCACCTCAAACCACTTCTCCTTGCACTGCAGTTCTAATTATAATTTATATTCAGCTTTATAAAAGTACCAAGTAACATGCTGAAAGTAGCAATCTCTGTGATACCCCCACTTGTAAAGATGTTTATTATCCAAAAAAGACCTGCTGCCTGACAACAACTATCTACTTGTTTCATGGGGAAGACATGATCAAAGTAAAATGATGAACAGCAAACAAGAAACAAGCTCAAGATAAATTGCTTAAAGGATTACTGCACAAGTTATGGACTACACATGATAGATTGGCATTCTGTTTAATTTATGGGTAAAGCCTACAAAGGGGACTGCATGTCTCCAACAAATGTAATGAGCTTCTGAAAATACTGTAATCCTGTCCTTTATTCAAATACTGTCATATCCATTTCAATACCTAAGACTTATATGTTATCTAGTTATGTAAATATTCTCTGCATGGCAACAACAAAAAGGCTTTCAATGTAGGGAATTCTTTAACACTATGCTTATTAAAGCTTACTTGAATCTTACAATCTCCAACAAGCTTACCTGATGGTCATTAAAGCATTGTCACTTAAACACAGAGCAACAGGGCACTGTGACAGCATGCATTGTCTGAATTATAAGAAGCATAAATCAACAGTATAAAAATATGACAGAAAACAAGAACATTCTGCAAAATCAAAAACAGATGAAAAGTCACTGCTGTACTTTTGTCTACCTTGGATGGAGGAATACTCTGCACACTTACACTGCATAATTACTCCTTGCCTTGCTTGGACACATCCAGATTCACTACATGGGGGAGTGGGGTGCAACAAGTATGTCACAATTTGAAATGTCTCTGGCTGATGGTGATGGCTCTGACACTCATACCTCTCAACCTCAGAGCAAGAAATCTGGACAAAGCCTTGCATAGAAGTGGGACAAAGGCCCAAAAAATAAGGACAATTTTTAAATATTGCTCTTATGAACTTAGAAAGATAATAGAACAGTAGTAGGTCTTGCATTAGTATGACATTTCTGAAGGGTATGAAATCTGAAACTCAAATGTCTACCATTATTTTATAACTTCAATGTTTTAATGATTTTCCACTAATTTGCCAGAAAACCACAATTTTATGAAAAACGGGCCAAAAATGTGATGCAAAAATATAAAATTGCCACACAATACAGCTGGGAACCTGTCAAAGAAGGGACACCTTTTTAATATTAGTACTGTTAACTTGATCAACTGAGAAAATAAGAGAATCGACATGCATTTCTGAAATAAAAGTAATCTATAACTCTGATCAATACAGTTATTTATAATTGTAAACCCTCCACATTTTCTTCCAAAACTGGAATTTTGTGGAGGGATTATTAGGGGAAGAGCAACATTTTGAGCCAAAATTGGGACAGTTGAGAAATTTGGATATTCCTAATTCTATAAAGTGTTTTACTTGTACGTACCTCTCAACCTCTTAATGCAGGAAATCTGGACAAGGCCAAATATATTGGAGGAACATACAAACAGTACTAAAAATTGCTCTTGTATAAACTTAAGACAGTCAATAGAATAACAGGTCTTGCTTTAGCATGCATTTATCTGAAGGTTATGCTGTCTGAAACTCAATATATGTCATTATTTAGTGACTTCATTCCTAAATGATTTGCCAGAAACCCACAAATTTTATGAGAAACAAACCAAAAATAAGAAGCAAAAATCTATTCATTCTGCAAAAATCTGGACAGTTGAGAGATATAGTTCAGCCAGGGCTGTCTTTGTCATGGTCGAATAGAGCCTCCCCCCTGCAGCCATTCCAATGTCCCATTCCTTGGTTATTTCACCACATTTACCATAAACACTGTTTATGTGCATACTGCTTTACTTCTGCGATGATTTGGATTTCATTTGAAGGTTTTATTTTGCATTTTGCAGCACAAACACTAATAGATATCTGCTAAACAAAGCAATGCAGTCTCACAATGAAAATAGACTTAACATTAAAACTTCTCTCCCCTTGAAACTCACAATCATTGAAACAGCATTAAACCCACATTCAAAGAAAATACATTTTGGCAGTGGCAGATAAAGATTAACTTTGGGCTGTTTTCAGATCATAGGCCCCTTGCACACGAAACATACACGTGCTCTTTGATACACCATCCTGATTGCATTAATTTATATTCCTTGTACAATGCAGTACAGTTGTTAGAGGGCATTTTAAATTTATTGTTTTGAACATTTTTCCAGTAAACAATGAAACGAAATGCATGCACCAATAATGACAAAACTGCCCAGTTCAGAACATTTCCATCATAAAAGTCTACTCAAACTTCTACAGTCCACCAGTATCAGTAAATATGCACAATCTCTGAAGAAGTAAAAGTTATCTAAATAATTCCACATTAAAGAAATCTGTAACTGATCAAGAGGTTGCTGCTAGCAAACAACTTTATATTTCATTGTTTCATCTACAAATAAAGTGTCTGATGCCCTTGAGGAATAAATTGCCTATGTTGCATTAAAAAATGATAAGCTAGTAATATTGCAATAGGGAATCAATAGGGAATGGATGGCAAACTGATAGTAGGTTCATAGTTACTAGGTATCTTCACCAAAAAGGACTGCAGCATCCAACCACCTTTACAACACAGTACAGTATCAGCAATGCATTTACTTACTGTGGGAGTAGACCCCACAACCTTCTGCATCAAAAGCAACTACACTACCTGTTGTGCTAGTAACTATGCAAGCAGTCACAGCATAAGTAGCACTAAACTTTTGTTCCCCTGTAGCTCTCAGCTCCTAGTAAAATCTACTCGACTCTCAGCTGTATCTCTGAACTTTGCAGCACAAGAAATCTGGAAAAAGTCAAAAGGTTTTGGGGGGACAAAAGCCAAAAAAACAGGGACACATTTTAAACATTGCTTGTATAAGTTTGGAAAGTTGCTAGAATAAAATGCAGTGTTCCCACCATACATTTCACTGCCAAGTCTTGAACCCAGGACCCTATGCAAAATAGTCAGAGCAACATACCACTATGCCAAATCAGCTGTTTTGTGAAAGAGAGGAAGACTGAAACTTAAATGGTTACCATTTAGTGAATTCAGTTCTCACCATAGCTGTCAACCTCTTAGCACAAAACACCTGAACAAAGCCAATAATGGGGCAATACAGTCCCCAAACATATTCAGTGAATTCAGTTCTCACCATAGCTCTCAACCTCTTAGCAAAAAACACCTGGACAAAGCCAGTAATGGGGGAATACAGCCCCCAAACAGATTCAGTGAATTCAGTTCTCAGCACAGCTCTCAACCTTAGCACAAAAAATCTGGATGAAGCCAATAATGGGGCAATACAGTGCAGCAGCTGGAAAGGCCACAGGAGTACCTCACAAAGAGGATTATTGGCCTCAAACAAATGCCCTACACTGACAGCCTCAAAAAACTCCAGCTTTATTCCGTAGCATATCGCCTACTCCGTGTGGATCTCTGCCTAACATATAAAGCTATGTCAAACCCAGGGCTGTTGGACATGCTACACCTAAAGAAATCCCAATCCCTCTGAGCTACACACTCTAGGGACCTAAACCTTGTCACCACAATAAACAGGACATACTGAAGGGATAGAATCTTGTCCCAGAGACTTCCCATACTGTGGAACAGGCTACCCATCTATGTCAAGCAAAGTTCTTCATTAGCCCTGTTCAAGAAAAATCTTGATGAGTGGATGGGAAATAGGAAATACACCCTGGGGATCACTTCTGTGTCTCTGCTCGACAGTGGCACAGAAAAATAACTTTCTTGCATAGCGTAAGACAGGGAACCTCATTGGCTAGGCTTACATAGACCCTTGCGCTAATAGCCTAGTACCTACCTATGAACCTATAAAAATAGGGACACATTTCAAATATCCATCTTATAAACTTAGAAAATTGCTAGAATAAAAGGTTTTGTGTTACCATGTACTTTCTGAAGAACATGAAGTCTGAAATTCAAATGCTTGTTACTTTTATTTATTTAACATTTGTTAACCAGGAAAGTCTGACTTGGAAAAAAAGCCAATTTTATATTTGTTAACCGGGAAAGTCTGACTTGGAACAAAAGCCAATTTTCAGCAGAGGCCCAGGGAGAAACACTCCAGAAGCATGTCTTTGTACGATGGGAGGACATGCAGACTCCCACATGGAAGGCACCCCAAACAAGAATCAAACCAGAGAACCTGAAGCTGTCAGGTAACAATGGTACCACTGCACCACTGCATTATCAACTGTGTAAGGAAACAAAAATACAGAAAACACAGATTTTATGAGGAACAGAACAGAAAAAATATGAGGCAAAAATCTACATTTTTTTTACAAATGATGGTGGGTAGGGAATTCAGGCTCTTGCCACCTGCATCCAAGTTGCAGGGTTCATGCCTGAGGTATTTTTGACCCTCCACCATGTGTTCACACACACCTTTCTCAGTCCCATTAAAAGCTAACAGTACCTGAATTCAGTGTTCCAAGCTTGTTCCATCCTCCTCAGTCAGCCCTGTGCAAACTAAGGGCTGATTTCCCTTCCCCATCCCATGCAAGCTTGTTCTCAGTGTTCCAGTCTCCTCTTTTCCCCACAAGATTAGGCTCCAGCCTGAAGATGATGCAGTCCGGAGTTCTTCCGTTCTATGCGGTCATCACAGCACAGAGCAGAGATGCATTTCCCCCTATCTGGACTGCTGACACAGCAGTCTGGAGTTCCATGAGTTCAGAAACTCCAAGCATGCATGTGCAGAGTTCCAGCACTCTGTGATTGTTTTTCTTTCTTTCTACAGGAGTTCCAGGACTTCTTGATTTAGGTGGGGGGGGGGGCTGCAGTCCTGCAATCCTATAGCAGGAGCCACCTCTGATGATGACACCCATCAGAAATACACACATACCCATGGAAGAATGCCACAATGAGGCACACTCACAAACTAGGAACATCATAAAGTGTGTGACTGGGATTATGAAGTCATGGCCCTACAGTACACTTCAGTAACATGTGCACATATGTTCACAGAATGTGCTATGCTACATAATATGATCCTGTGGAAACAGCTGCAGCAGGATCAGCAAAGGGAAGGAATACACAGCCCCCCACCACTGCCTAGATCACCACAGCCACAGTCGCAAAAGGACTCAGAGGAGGAACCCCCTGATGATGTCCCTGTAGGCAGATGCAGGAATGCCCAGTGTGCCCTGACTCTAGCTAAGAGACAACCCATAGCACATTCGCTGACAACCTTGGGCCCTAGTGACTGACGTCTTACTTCTACTCAAATACATATATTAAAATTGATGCCAGGCAACCCACATGAACTGTACCTATCCATGTATTCCCTGTGTACTGCTTACATCAGACAGAGTCAGCCCCGAACTACAGTTCTGTCAACTGCTGCATTTGCAAGGTAAGTCCCTAACCTACACACTACTTGTAAGGATTATTGTAATATGGTGTTGTATGCATGGATATGCTGCATTTATGCAAGAAAATATGGTGGGCTATTTGGACAGATGTAACATCCACATTGGACTGCTGTTATCCAGTCCACTAGTATGTGTTCCTTAATATTCACTAGGCCTCATGGTTGAAATATGCACTACATCAATCAAGGGAGATGTTAAACAGTGGGTTCACATGATATTTGGACTACTGTATATCCCAGCAGAACATGTTCTGTTGCCCCCCCTCCACCCAGCACAGCAGTTATCCCATATAACCGCTTTAACAGTAGGCCATCAATGGTATATCAGCAGTTCAGACAATCTCAGGGCAGTAACACAGAAATTGGTCACACATTGGGTGATAAATGACTACTCTCTGGCTGGCAGCTTGGGTGGCTCAGTGGACTAGGGATGTTAGCATGGGTGATGCTGTTGATGGTTCAGATGTGGAAGTATCCACATCTTTTGCATGTGAGTTATTATTATGTTGGTGTTTTCACAGACTGTTAGTCTGTGAGTGGTATAATATTATGAACCTCTGTTACATATTAATTACATCAGACAGCCAGAGAATGCCATGGACATTTTGAGTGAAGTGCAGTACTGCAGAAACAGGAACATATGTCAGTGTCTTTAACACACAAAATCCCAGACTGGGGTGCAGGTAGATGTGACTTGGAGTCACTTTATAAGTACTGACAGTCCCAGTGGGTATGCCCACACACTTAATTAAACTGAGTGCAATCCTGTTGCCTCTCGATCAGAATGACCTGTTATATATAGATATGTCTATACATGCATACATATATGTATACATATCTGTCTATCACTGTCTCTCTCTCTCTCACATACATAGTATATCAATCTCTGTGTAGGTTTTACAAACCTTTCAAAACATAATCTCAACAAACTGGAAATGTCCTACAATAATATAGCTAGATTTGCAACTGGTAATCCTTTTAGAACCCATCACTGCCTTAATTTAAAACAGCTAGGTTGGCTTGAACTTCAAAATCTAATTACATTCCATCAGCTAACTATAGCCCATAACACTCTTTACAAACCTTCAAAAACACCTATTCTCTCGACACTAATCACCACCTATAAAAACCTAGAATCCTTAAGGTCTTCTCAGAAACTTCTAGTACATACCAGTAAAACATATAACAAAGCTGGCGACTCCCTTTTCTCTAATATAGTTGGGAAAGCCTGGAACCTCCTTCCAAATGAACTCTCCATACTTTCCTCATTATCTTCTTTCAAAAACAAATTGAAAGTATTCCTGAAAACACACTGGTTATGTCAATGCACTAAACCTGACTAGTCAAAGTGTCTCTATATACTCTACTCTGTCTAACCCATCTACTCATTAAGCAACTCTATTTTCCTTTTTAAACTATGTTGCATATTTGTCTTGACTACTCTGATTGTATTTACATCCCTTAATTTATTTATTGTATCGTGCACTGTACATTTCACTGTGATAACCTGTTTATGCATACTGTTAATACTTTATATTTGCTCATGTATCCTTATACTTTATTGCATTAATTTTATTCTCCTAACTTGGAGCTTAACTCCTCGGGCCTCTACTGAAAATGGACATGTATCCAGTTAGACTAGCCCGGTTAACAAATGTAAAATAAATAATAAATAAATAAAATGTATCTTCAAATAGATATACACCTATATATAGCGCTCTGTGTGTGTGTGTGTGTGTGTGTGTGTGTGTGTGTGTGTGTGTGTGTGTGTGTATATATATATATATATATATATATATATATATATATATATATATATATATATATATATATAAATAATAAATATATATATATGGTTCCCTGTCAGAAGCCTGAAACACTATAAGCCTGAAAATCAAAATCCTGAAAACTATAGACTGAAAGTTCAAAATCCTGAAAGACCAAAATCCTGAAACTCAAAATCCTGAAAACACAAAATGGACATACTGACGTCATTGTGGCTTTGCTATTGTTAGCCCTGTGGTGTTGGGTCATGCATTGGGTTCAGGTAAGTGTGCAGTTGGTTTTATGTTAGGGTTAGGGGCGGTTTAAGTGAGTTAGGGTTAGGGCGCAGGTTAGGCATGTATGCAATAGTGACAAATATTGGGGTTAGGGGCGGTTTAAGTGAGTTAGGTTAGGCTTGTCAGGTGAGTGTGCGATAGTGACGGACCTTAGGGTTAGGGTTAGGTCAGGGTCAGTTGGTAGATATTAGTGTCTTTATAGTGACATATTAGCATTATTTGTGTTTTCAGGATTTTGAGTTTCAGGATTTTGGTCTTTCAGGATTTTGAACTTTCAGTCTATAGTTTTCAGGATTTTGATTTTCAGGCTTATAGTGTTTCAGGCTTCTGATAGGGAACCATATATATATATATATATATATATTTATATATGTACAGATGTATATATATATATACATATATAAAGATATGTATATATACATATATATATATATATATATATATATATATATATATATATATATATATATATATATATATATATATATATATATATATATATATATATCTATATCTATATATATATATATATATATATATATATATATATATATATATATATATATATATATATATATATATATATATATATATATATATATATATATATATATATATATATATATATATATATATATATATATACACACACATGTATATATATATATATATATATATATATATATATATATATATATATATATAAAATAAATATATATATAATGCAAAGTTCCTGTAATCACAGCTGCACAGGTAAAAAACACACTCTCCAAAGCCAAGAACACAGCACCCATGGGACCTGACAACATCCCAGGCTGTGTTCTACATGAACTACAGAAAGAACTGGCACCCCACCTTTCAATCATAGCCTCACCTCAGCCTTTGTGCCCACTGAATGGTGCACAGCAACAGTTATCCCACTCCACAAAGGGGGAGCCACCACAGACCCCGGGAACTACCACCCCATTAGCCTGACGAGCCTGGTCTGCAAGGCTATGGAACATTTTATCATGGAACTTATAAACAATGACATTGGTAATCTCCAAACTCTGGACCCTAGCCAGTTTGCAAAAGGCAGATCATGTCTCCTAAACCTGATGGACTTTTTTGAAGCGGTCACCAAAGCTGTAGATGAGGGTAAGGTGGTTTACACAGCCTATCTATATCTTGCCAAGGCTTTCAACATCATCCCCCCACTCTGGAATTATAGATAAGCTCACTAAACTAGGTATAAACCCCTATGTCACAAGATGGGTTGACAACTGGCTCACTGGCAGAACCCACACTATGAAAGTAGCAGACCCTAAATCCAACTTCAGACCAGTGACAATTGGAATACCACAGGTTCATTCCTAGGTCCTCTCCCATTTAGTATCTACTTCTCTGAAGTACAGGCTAACACAGAAGGTATTTGGCTAACAAAGTTCACAGATGACTGCAAACTAGGAGCCATAATCAAAACTCCAAATGATGTGGACATCCTACAAAAGGGCTTCACTGAGACAGATACCTGGTGTCAAAGCCATGGCCTCAAGCTCAATGCCAAAAGATGCATTGTCATCCCCTTTGGTAAAAACTCTGTACCCATGAGCTACCACATAGGTGGTAGTCTACTTAACACTGAAATTGTGATAAGAGACCTTGGGACACAGGTGGACAGTAGTCTCTCCATTGATAATCACATTGCCACAGTAGTCAGGAAATCCTTCTACATAGCACACCTCATTACAAAAGGTTTGTAATCCAGGAAAAAAGAGGTCATTCTTCTCCTATACTCATCACTCATTAAATCCATTATAGAGTACAATGCCCCTTTTGGTATGTACCTCACAAGACATGTACAACAACTGGAAAGGCCAGAGAAACACCTCACAAAGAGGATTACTGGCCTCAAACAGATGCCCTACGCAGACAGTCTCAAAAAATGCCAGCTTTACTCTGTCACATATCGCCTACTCAGAGGCGATCTCTTCCTAACATAGAAAACTATGTCAAACTCAGAGCTGTTGGACATGCTCCACTTAAAGAAATCCCAATCCCTCCAAGCTGCACGTTCTATGGACCTAAATCTTGTCATCACAATAAACAGAACATGCTGGAGGGATAGATTCCTGTCCCAGAGACTTCCCATACTCTGGAACAAACTACCTATTTATATCAAACAAAGCTCCTCGTTAGCACTCTTCAAGAAAAATCTTGATGATTGGATGGGAGATAGGAAATTCACCCCCGGGATCACTTTTGTGGCTCTGCTTGACAGGGGCACAGAAAAACAATTTTCTTGTGTGGCAAAAGCCAGGGTACTATTTGGGTAGGCTTATATAGGCCCTAGGGCCAATAGTCTAGTGCCTACCTATGAAGGTATGAGCATATATATATATATATATATATATATATATATATATATATATATGTGTGTGTGTGTGTGTGTGTGTGTGTGTGTGTGTGTGTGTGAGAGAGAGAGAGTGTGTCCCTGCCAAACAACTGAGAATCTCTCATAGGTTATCAAACTGCAATGGTTATGCACTTTATGGCCCTGTAAGTTGCTGCTGGCTTCCAAACTGCCCTGTACATTGCTGCTGACTTCCAAACTACTTTCTTTTACAAAGCCTGATGATGTCATCTGCTTTAAGACTACCAGCTGCCATTATAGCATCTAACTTAAGCCATGATGAATGAGATAAGTATTGTGATCTACAGTGTGTAAGACTAGATAGGTAGGGGTTCTAATCTCACTCCAGAACACTTGGTGTGCACGTGTGTGTGTGTGTGTGTGTGTGTGTGTGTGTGTGTGTGTGTGTGTGTGTGTGTGTGTGTGTGTGTGTGTGCATTTCTCCCTGGCAAACAACTGCACTTTATGGCCCTTGTAAGTTGCTGCTTGCTTTCAAACTACCCTCTTCTACCAGGGCTGATGATGTAATGTACCTTAAGACTACCAGCTGCCAATGTAGCATCCATTTTACACCATGGAGCATGAGATTAGTATTATGATCTGTAGTGTGCATGACTAGATAGGTAGGGGTTATAATCTGAGTCCAAGACACTTGTGTGTGTGTGTGTGTGTGTGTGTGTGTGTGTGTGTGTGTGTGTGTGTGTGTGTGTGTGTGTGTGTTTATGTGTGTGTGTGTGTGTGTGTGTGTGTGTGTGTGTGTGTGTGTGCGTGTGTGTGTGTGTGTGTCTGTGTGTGTGTGTGTGTGTGTGTGTGTGTGTGTGTGTCTGTCCATATGGCATGACTATGTTCATCTCAGTAACTTAGAAAGAAATAGGGTTTTGCAGAATTCTATTTGTAGCAGGTGATGTGGCCCTCCAAATGCCAGACCACAACTAGACCTGCTGATATCATCAAGCATAATATGTCCTAAAGTGATAGTACTATCACACATGAGGTGTGTCACATGTATCATGTACTATGATCTGTAGTGTGTACCATTACATACGTAAGTGTTTTAATCTACATACATCCGACCAACATTATGTGTGTACCATGCCGTGTCCTGTAAGCAGTAATTGGAAGTGGTGTCATCTTCAGTGTAGCCATGTTTGTGGGTGTGGCTGTTGAACATTATACATCAGCTTATGTAACGTAGGACATTTGAAATTCACTAGCATAATGGCCATACAGCTATCACAATTGTAGACAACTGTATATCCTTATTTACATGATCACGTCTTAGGTTAAAGTCCTTAGAGTGATTAATCCATCTACTATGCCACTTACAGATATGCAGCATTTACAATCCAGCACGGTCTCACATTGCCCAGTATGCAAGGCAGAGATCACCTCTGAGTAGTCAATATGCCACAGGCTACAATGACACTAATCAGATAAATAGAAACATGTTGCACATCACGGTAAAGAACAAATGCTTTAATAAAAGAAGAATGCTAAAACAATGGTGAGTGCTTTCACTACCATAAAGGTAGCTTCTTTAGACCTAATTAAAACAGTCCTTCCTTCACTATTTAAACACAAAACATCCAATCAAAAACATAACCTGTTACTTAAAGCTACAGTCACCTGAATACAAAACATTATTTCTTAACACACACATAAATGGAGTTAATATATGGATATCAAAAACTGCACATATATTCATTACAACCAAAAAATAAAATAAATAAATACATAGAAAATGCAATAATGCATCAGTGTTTCAGGGAGAAGAATTTTACTTGGGGTTTCATGGATACACGCTCACTGATGCCTGGAAAATTATCTGCATCTAACCGTATAATCCACTATTGGTCCCTTTCTTCTGTAAAGTTCTTGATATCACCCCCTCTAATGTTTGCAGCTGTAACCTCTAAAACTCAAAATCTAAAACTATGTTCATCACCCTTGTCTATTATATGTTGCCCCAATGCACTCTTAGCCCTCTTGTTTCTCACATCTCCTACATGTTCTAAAATACGTTCTTTCAGATGTCTATTGATCTTACCTACATAGTATACAAAACACACTGAGCAATAAGAAAAATAAATCACATCTTTTGTATTATAATCAACATATAGAGATGTATCTACAACAAACCCTTTCAGTGAGTGGTCAAAATGATTGCCCATATGTATAAACTTACAGGCTTTAAATGTCTACATGAAAAGGTCCCCTCTTTGTTCGATGGTGGTGTATATCCTTTGCTGACACTCTTATACCATAACTGTCTCTTTAATGAAACTGAATTTTGGGTAATTCCCAATCAACCCTCTAAACTTCTCATCCATACTAAGTATGCCTCAGTTCTTCTTTAAGTAACAGGTTATGTTTTGATTGGATGTTTTGTGTTTAAATAGTGAAGGAAAGACTGTTTTAATTAAGTCTGATGAAGCTACCTTGATGGTAGTGAAAGTGCTCACCATTGATGAAGAAAAAGGAAAACGAATCCAGGCCAACGAGTTTAGTTCTATTAAGCCCTATCTTAAATTGAAGCATATTTTAGGGCGGTAGTGCATAAATTATTATGGTTTTAGTATTTCGTATTTTTTATTTATTTCTTACTTAAACATTTTTATTTATATACATACATCTCTACATACACATTTTTATAGGTTCATAGGTTCATAGGTTTATACTAGGCTATCTGCCCTAAGGCATTTATAAGCCTAGCCCAAATTTTTGTGGCTTAAGCCACCCCTTATATGAAAAAATACTGTGCCCATTAGTTTGTTGTGCCTCTGTGCAGCATTGAGACACAGAGATAATTCCCGGGGTAAACCTACGATCTCCCATCCACAGGTCAAGATTTCTCTTGAACAGAGCCAGCGAGGTGCTCTGCCTCACATGGACCGGGATTTTATTCCACAGCATAGGGAGTCTCTGAGTGATAAATCTATCCCTCTAGCATGTCCTATTTATATCCGTGCTAAGGTTTAAGTCACTTGCTCTAGTGGTTTTGGTGGATTTGGATTTTTTGAGGTGGAGCATGTCCATTAATTCCGGGTTGGACATGGCCTTGTATGTCAGGCACATGTCACCTCTGAGCAGACGGTATGCGACTGAATAGAGCTGGAGTTTCTTCAATCTGGCAGAATATGACAGATTTTGGAGTCCCTTTATCCTTTTGGTGAGGAACTTTTGGGGTCTCTCCAATTGCTGCAGATGTCGGGTGAGATACATCCCGAATGGGGCATTGTACTCGATCATTGGTCTGATAAGTGAAGAGTACAGGGGAACAATGACCTCACTAGATCTGGATGTGAATCCCTTCATGATCAGGTGGGCAATGTAGAAGGTCTTTCTAACCACTTTAGCAATGTGAGTGTCAAAAGAAAGGCCACTGTCAACCTGGGTCCCCAGGTCCCTGATAACCTCTTCTGTGCTTAGTGAATTGCCACCTATATGGTAGCTTGGGGTTACCTTGTTTTTCCCGAAGGGTATGACTATACATTTTTTGGCGTTTAACTTCAGGCCATGGCTCTGGCACCAGCTATCTGTTTCCGTGAGTCCCTTCTGAAGGATATCCGTGTCCGATGCACATATACATTTATATTTATATTTACATTTATTTATATACATTTTTCACTAATATTATATTTTATGTTACAATATATTTATCATTGTTATAGTTGTTGTATAGATTTTTAGCAACAATTATTTATATATTCTACTTATATATATATTTATATTCATATATTTATATTTTTATTTAGTTTAGTAGGCAGTATTGAACAGAATGTTCCAAAGTTGTTTGCATTCTATGTATCTATTGTAGGCATTTTATAGTATGCAGTGATAATGTGTATACCTTTAAATTTGATTAATTTTGTTTAATTGTTTAATTGGATTGATGGGCGTTGTATATATATATATATATACATGGTTTTTAATTGTGACTTCAGTATTCTGAAGAAGTCCTATGTGGACAAAACCTAGGTAAACCTTTGTCTGTGTTTCGTTAATAAACCTGTGTTGGCCTGGATTCGTTTTCCTTTTTCTTCATTTTTGGTTCGTTGTGGAGGTTTGGTTCTTGGTTTGGAAAGTGCTCACCATTGTTTTAGCATTCTTGTTTTATTAAAGTGTTTGCTCTTTACTGTGGTGTGCACCTACTTTCTATTTATCTGATTTTGAGTTTGTGCTTGTGAGTGCACATTATCAATGAGTTTCTTTTCTCCTATACAATGACACTAATGTCAGAAGATCCCCAATGAACACATGCTGAAGATGTGAAGTTCCCTTGTGAGGGACCATATTGTTGATTCCTGTCATACCATTGGGGAGACATGGCGATTTCCGGCACATTAGGTTTAAATCATGTGTGGCCAGTAGTGTGTGCCCAGTTCTTTCACCCCTGGGTATGTACATCACATGTTGCAACTGATGTGCTACTTACCAGGTACATAGGTGTTAGTGATGGAAATTATATTACATATATATTTGTATGGAGTTTATGGCCATTACTATGTCAGCAGGGATTTGTTCATCAATACCATCTTGTAGGATATTGACATAACTCACAGATTCCATGGGTGCTCGCATTTTGCAGGCATCAGCCAACATTGTTAGTCTCAGGCATTCAGTATGCACTTGTATCATGGTTAAATGTATTCCAAGCAGTAGAGGACCCAGCACTAAGCCCTGTTGAACACTGCTGCTTACACATCAGATAATGGAGGCAGATGTTCCTGAGTATGTATGTCATCTATGGGCCCCTTAGTGACCCCTACATGTATAGTACCATGGATGCCTAAGTGGGTGCTTTGTAAATTATGCCTTAGTTGAGGATATAGCTGAATGACTTAACTTAGTCCAGGGGGTTGTATGCCCTGATGTCCCTTCACTCAGGTCCTTGGAGACTGCCTTGGAAATGTCCACCACATTTAACAGTCATGATCTCCCTGTCAGACATCCAAACTGTGTAGAGTCAACTGTGTGTAGATCACATATATGTGTGCTGATCAGCTGCATGGTGATTGCCCCTACAGCCATACAGATATGGATATTCAGTCAAAGAGGTCTATAGTAATGGTGGACAGTGCATGCACCACCTCTGTGTAAAGGTATAACAGTTGCCATTGTCCAGTCAGCTGGGGTCCAGCCATTGATTCCACTATGATTGCAAGGTTCTCTCAATGGTGTTAGTAACCCTTGTCAGATCCCATGTAGGATGCAGCCTGGGATGTTTGCATGTCCAATAGATGCTGTGTATCCTCCACAGAGAGGCCATTTACAATCTGCTCTTTAGATATGGAAGTTATGGGACAGGTTGTAGGAATGTCATGTGTCACATGTGGTGGGGAGATGGGAGTGAAGTTGACACAGAACCTGTGGGACTACAGGTTAGCTATGAGTACAGACCCATTATATGTGGCATCATTATGTATGAGTTCACCTACAATCTGGGCCTGTCCTTTGAGGTTACACATGTAACTAAGCTGTGTGTTGTGGTTCTGCTTTGTGGGAGTTGCTAATTTTGTCAGTTACTGTATCCACACAACATCACAATAACACCATGTGCTTGTTTTAGCTGAGGAGGTTGCAACACCATTCTTTTGGGAGGCACCCTCCCCCATCTGTCACACAGCAATGCCCACCTATTATTGTACAGCTTGATAATGGCAGTTGTCCACCAGACAGGTTTGATGTGCCATGAGGAGCCTGTGTTCTTCCTGCCAAGCACAGCTGAGTTCATGCAGTTGTAATGCTGCTGGCATAATGCATGGGTGTAGAGCGCTGCACACTTGTCTATCCCATCAGAGGGGGGATGTGCAGTCAAGCTATGTAAACCATCCCACAGGAGGTAATAAATGGCTTTGATGAAATATATGTCTGTATTGTCTGCAAGGGGGAGCTAGTGCTGGTAGTTTTAATAGCACTGATCTGTGGTCAGATCCCATCATGGAAGACCCCACATTGTGGGCTGCAGTGGTCACTCATATTAATAAACACATGATGCAATACATTGGTTCCCCTTGGGGGGGATGCTACGGCACTGCTGTTGGGCATTGCAGTTAAGGATGTAGACTAAACTTTGGGCAAGTGAGCTGCTGTATGACTAAGTAACACAGCTGGCGGTCACTTAATGCCACCCCACAACATGGTGTAATGATAATCTTGATAAGCACGGGTACATACAAATACACACAATGGGTGTCTGGATTCATGGAGATGCTCCTGTAGCTAGCTATTGCTTGATTATGTGCCCCTCCAGTACTGAATGTCAGCTGCAGTGTCTCTGGGAAACTAGAGTGTTTCACAAAATCTGGATGTGTATCTATCCTTAATGAGTATGTATACACCACCTGCATTACCTTGAACACTGTCATTTTGAGGTGTAAAGATGTGGATGGACATATAGTCTGGTATGGCTGTGGTGGTGCCCACAGCCTTGAACCAGATGTCCTTGACTACACACATGTCTGCATAATCCAGGGTGGGGACACATTCCACAGAGGGGGGTTTGTGTTGCTTTATCCACTGTGTAGCAGCATAACCATGATGTTGTATGAAGATGGTGTTCTCATTGTCAACTTTTCCCTCAACAGTGCATCTAAGATGCATTATGCGGGTGTCAGTATCCCTGGCTGGTACTCCAAATCTCAGGGGTGAGAGATGAAGACCATCACTGGTGAAACATAGATGTCTGTTAAGCAAGGCATCCCAGGCAGACACGTAGTAGATCCCCTGACAATGACACCTTATGCTAAGACAATTATTGACTTCCATCAATTTCTATGTGTATGGAGCCATCACAATAGGTGAGCTGAAAGCTATGTATATACCCATGAGACACACAGACTGGCTATGCCCACTCATGTGTCTGCATACAGGCCAGTGATGTATGTTCCTAGCCGTACACACCTGCATGAACTATGATGTCAACATTATGTTAACTGATATTCCTTGATTTGCAGCAATATATGGTAAGGCCTATTGTGTCAACCCACAGACAGCTGTCTGTGTTCTTTCCCATATCTAGCCCCTTGGCACAATGTGTCTCACCATGTAATCATCTCTGACTGTGAGGTGTGATATTTGTGTTTTGCCTCAGGTGCTTGACGAGAGAGAGAGTGATGCATGCAGCGTTTTGTGTACTGTGGATTCCAGAGACAGGATTTTCTGTGATTTCTGTTTGGCAATATGTCTGGTAAGGAGCTGCACACATGCATTGTGTGTGATATGGGTGTAGGTGGTGCAGGATGTGAGTTGTGCATGTTGGCATAATGCTCATTGTCATATGCAATGACTGCTGTTGGAGACCCCATGGCAGCAAAGTTTGAAATGCAGTCACAACTGTCACATGTGTGTTTGCATGTCACAGGATTAGAGGGATGGGGCACTCTGAATATGTCTGTCGCAGGTCCTGCAAAGTTTGGATCATGCTGCCACACCCTTGGGGTTGACAGCCTGATATACAGTGTTTGTAGGTACACCTTGCAGGGAAGATGTGAATGCCTGCACAGATGACTTGTTCAACTTTGCTGACATTATGTTGGCCTCTGAAGCATATAATGCCTGTGAAGCAAGTAGACAGCACACTGGTTGTTGTGTGACATGATATGGGGACAAAGACATGTGTTTTGGGTATATAACTGTACAGTATGACATGCCTAGGACATTTGGCAGATGAACACAATTTGGCCAAAGGTGGCCAGTCCACTACAATAGGCCTCACAGCCATGTCATGCAGATATCCACTAGTATTGTGTTGCAGGGCAGGATGCATGACTAGCTATGAAAGTGCCACCTATGATGGCTCTCCACCAGTGTGCTGATTGTTTCAGCAAGACTTGACATCTATGTCACTGGACATTGTACATTATATTGTGAGGCTACAGCAGTGCTACTTATCCCCCTCTTGTCAGTTCCCTAGTGACACACCACCAACCCTGGAACAGAAGGCATAAGACATGCAAAAGCCAACTGACTGCCCAGGTTGCAAATCAAAGCATCTACCTGGAAAAGGGTATGTGAAGCCTACAGTGCCTTTCTTGATGTGGGACAGCTATATGGATGAACAAACAGGCTGTGTCCTGTTTGTCATCATGGGCTTCATAGTAATGTTTTGCGTGTGATGACAGAAAAAGTATCGGGGCATGGTATTCTATGTGAGAGTGGTGTCGGTGAGTCCAGCATTACTAGTTACCAGGCACCAGCAATTCCATGGACTCTCATGCTTAATACAGTCTTCACAAGGTAATTGTGTCCTTCAAATACACACCACTTGAGTAGTGTCCAACTGCAGAATACCTGTGTAAAACCCCCACCTTTCCTTCACAGGGTATACATATTACAGTTCCCTAGTGTGTTTGTCTGTGCTCTGTACAGACACTTTGGATGATTCACTTCTTGGAACAGGCTGTAAGCAATTGCAATACTTAGTTGCACAAAGGACAATTAACATGTAGTGCCAATCAGTGTCCCCTGATCTCTGAGTCACGTGAAATTAAATGCTATGGAAAGGAGTTAGCATTGATATGAGCAGTAATACTGTCATACACCTACTGACACTGGACCAAACACTGTTTGTTATGCTCAAGGCCAAATCATGCCTACAGACTCTAACTGGTGATCCCCTGTGAGTATTACACTATGCACTGGATGACGGGAATATCACTCACTTTACCTACCATGGCCTGACAAGGTGTTTGACAATATTAGGCCTTCAGGCCTTGCTGGAAACTGTGTAGGTTATTTACAGAGTGTTATGTCAGCTGGTGGATAAGCAAGTGTCTGACAGTCATAATCTGGGAAGATAGCATTGGGAGACATACACTACAATTATGCCAGTCACCAGTGGATTTCCCCAGACATCATTAATGAAATATCCCTTCTAGCCATTCCCTCAATGTGGTCACAGCTACTGTCAGTGACCTCTGACTGACTATATTAGCAGGTGATTGCATATCTGAATCCCACACAGAACCAACAGTTATCCAGGATGGCCTGAGACACAAATCTAGTTGTCAGAGCCACTGACGAATACTAAATACCAATGACTACACTATACTATCTTTTGGAAAGCCGTTCACACCTGGAAAATATAGTAGTGTCCACACACCACACACAGTTGAGCCATTACTCATGGACTTATGAACACAGAGAGTAATGTAGCCTTTGACTTTCACTGGTCGGTTAGATGTGGGGATGCATTTAATGTTGTACTACCTAAACAGAAAGGTATATGATGTAAATCCCAGACTGTTATTGCCATACTGAATGTGACACTCATCACTCCTAACATTGTGTACAATGGCACCCTTGCTATGTCTCTACACTGGCATATCTTACAACGGTAGCAGCCACACAGTTTCCATGGTACACCAAGACTCATTGCAGATAACATGTCCTATGGAGTCCTTGTAAAGACCATACATGTGTAGTCTGTCTCCTAAATGCTTTGGAGGGGATGTGTATGGCTTCCATACAGGGAGATGTCAGATCTCACTGTGTACCGCCTGCGTATCCATGACAGGACTAACATATGTCTTACCTGTTCTACATACCTACACCATTACTGTGGTATAAATAGTACATGTTGGAGAGACAGGTATGTAACACAGACACTACCCCCTATATGTAACAGGTCCCCCATGCATGTGAAGCACACATCTGCAGTGGCACACATCATGTTCAGGTTACACAATGGGATGCAGAACAAGACAATAATAGCTGTTGTTGGACAAATGTCTGTACTGGACACAGGAAATTTGTGGATGGGTCATCTCCACCTCCACAGCTTGTAGATATGCTAGTTCCCAAAACCATGGTGACACTTTTCAAGGGTATAGGACATTTTCACAAATTAGGGATGCATGATTATGCTGAATGACACCATTGTCCTTGTTAGCCTGTTATACACATATGGTCCTAATGAGCCAAGCACCTATAGTGCTGTACCTTGCTGAAAACCTGTTTCTTCTATGCTGATGTTCTATCTTGTGCTGTGATGACTTTGGCTTTATTGCTGCTGTGTATCCATAGATTTCCCCATTAGAATCCTGAAACAGAAACATTAGTATGTCCATGACACACCTTTCATTTTGCAAGTATACAGCCATTAAAACATTATACAACATAAGGTACACAAAATTATGTGGCTTACTCATTACAAATTTTTATGTGGCTTACTCATTACAAATGTTAGCATACAGTATCTGTCAGTAACCGCTACAAGTGGCATGGCAAAACAACAATGCATTACACAAGTACATGTTCATTTATATAGTCACATTGTGCTTCAAACACATAGTGTCATTTCCCTTCATGAGGATGGCAGGGATGTGGCACAGGTGTCATCACTTGAACAGGGTGTTGTGTGTGGTTGCAGGAGGCCTAGGCTGACCCAAAAGGTTGACAGCATGTGTGTGTGAGTCAGGAAGGGAAGCAGACAAGATGGTCCATGGAAATGTGCCATGTGTGTCTGTATGTGACCTGCATTTGACAGTGGTGTATAAGAGTGTGTGTGTGTGTGTGTGTGTGTGTGTGTGTGTGTGTGTGTGTGTGTGTGTGTGTGTGTGTGTGTGTGTGTGTGTGTTTGCGTGTACAGTCAAGTTTGGTGCTAGCCCTACATGGGTGTATGTTGGACAGCTTTGAACCATACATGGTAGAGCTGACAGTTCACTGTCTCTGCCCCCAAACATGGGATCTGGCAATACCAGGAGATGCACTGTCACCTCCACACCCAAGGTCAGAAGTGGTGTTAGTACCTGACAGTGACTGCTGTCTGCTAGGATTGTATCCTCCATGGGATTGCCTAGGACCATGAGCCCATGGCCTGCCATGTCATGGTGTGGACAGCACACTCCCCTCAGTAGCGCTGGATGTGGTGCCACTATGGCAGTGTGATTGTGCATGGTCACATGGACTCTCAGCAGATGGGGTTGCTGCCCTACATTCACAAGGCAGATGCACAGCTCCAATCACCCTTTCTAGCACAGACACTGTGCATTACAAGACAGACACTTTCTTAGCCCACCTTCTTTCCACTGCATCAGTGAACCAATCCATGGTGTCACCAATGTGGTGGAAGCAGTCACAGATGTCAGACTGTGCTGCATCCATAACTGTGAGCATACATCTGAAGTTCTTTTCAGAACATGCCTGAGCCTCCATGATGGCCCAAAACATGCACTGAATGACCTGTGATGTCACACCTGCAACATGTGGTGGAAGCACAGCAGGCCTCCTACGTGCACCCCTATCAATCCAGCTGTGCAGAACCTCGCCAGCTCTCTGGATATTGCCAGTGTCTACACTGACTGGAGCCATAGTTGCCACACTTTCCTGTTCAATGTCCTCAACTTCTGACTGTCCATTATCTGTGGTCTTTGGGGACTAGGTATGTGTAGGCATAATGACTGTGTGGAGTGACAATGAGGGCAGAAGAGTGATGTCAACCTCTGGGACAAATTCAGCCCCTGAAACTCTCACCTGTGCCTCACTGTGGCCACCATCATCATCATCAGAGTCTGAAGATACACTGACATCAGGTTGTGTAGCGGATAGAGACCAACACCCTGTCACCTGTGATAAGAAAGGAAAAAGCAGTACATTGATATCTGCACTATTATGCTCTGCAGTACTATGTTTCAATATATGTAGAACTCTATAGACTGTTGGCACTGTTACAGACCTGTTGAAACCCTAACCTCATATAATAGGACAAGAGGACATTACTTTCCCCACAAACAGCTTTACTTTATTGTAAATGCAAGGCCTTTACACAGCAACCTCATTAACAACAATGAAGTACACTGTTGACATTTGTGAAGACTCTGCACAGTTGACACATATGACAATCTGCAATGCTCTGACAATACTGTCACATCATTGTGGTCACATCTACAAGGCATGTGTATGATGCTAACATGTGTACAGAAAATATCTGTGCAGTTGGCAATCATGCTGACAGTACACCAGTCCAGGCAGCAGGCCTGGGATGACAGTTTAAGGATTACATTGCAGTAAACCTACATCTATAACAAAACAGTGTCATGCTTAGCAGGACCAGGACCATGGTCTTGTCCGATACCTGGTGGACCTGTGAAAAGTTGAGGGAGAGAATGTCAGTACCATAGCATATTACACCACAGCAAGGTAATATGTCCATATATCTCACATTTACAGTAGATACTGTGTTAATTGTTATATCAGTCAACATCTGAGCATAAGAGTCAAACTGCAGTTAAACCCTCCACCCACAATGAACAGAGACCTGACACCCATGTAAGAGTGTGTACACCCTGACACACTGAATGCTACAGTATTGCAGTTGTGATCAAACTAAGCTTACCTGCATGCTCTTCTTCCATGGAAACTGTGGCACTCACATCCACGATGTACTGTGTGATGGATGCCTGGGAGCTGTCTTGTGTGCCTAGGTTTGCCAGGAATTCCTCAATGGCTAAGAGTGGTTGTTCCACTGCAGGCCCTCCACCACTGACATCATGATACTTGGTTACATCTGCTGCTCTTCTGCAAGCAGCATTGATCATGTCCATTGTGCAGTGTCGAATCTGCTCATAAGTTCTGCTCTGATGACTTATGGCATTCATATCACGAGCAAGGTCAGCCCACAATGCTGCTCACTGTTCCCTGTTTTGCTTCCCCCTAGACAGTAGACGTTCATGGTGTTGCCGGAGGCCTTCAAGTATGATATCATGCTCAGCATCCATGAAAGGTGCACAGCATCTTGGGTACATGTTTCTTGAAAGACAACAGAATGGGAATACATGTCAGGATCACATATGTGGAAGTACACTATGCAGAGATACAGCAAGAACAAAATGGCTGGTAGTATTCGCTGCTTGATCACACTTGTCATATTTCACAGTCTGCAAACATCCTAATCATGTGGATACAGCTAAGATACTAGTGGTATGACTGTGCACCCAAGACTGAAGTGTATTGTAGTGTGTCCCCTAGGGGCAACCCCCTTGATAATATGTCAAAGCAACAGTGCCAAACAAATAGTAGTGTGCTATTACAACCAGTATAAAGGGACATCCCACGAGAACAGTGTGCCACATTGAAAAAAATATATTCCACCCTTGATGTATTGGACATCCTCTGTAGGTGTAACAAATCTGGAGATCAATGACATGAGATTATCACAGTTCTAAGAAAGACTTAATGCTGTAATCCCCATTCCTTGTAAGTATCTTCACACATCTGTATTCTGTTGTAAACAAAAAGGTCACATACCTGCTAGAGTGCAAAACTCCTGTATTGATATGTGGTGATATTTACGTTTTGTAAATGCATGTTCTGTGTGCAGAAAGTCTCATACAGAATCATTCCCCATAGCCAGCAAGTTTGCTTTTAACATGCTTCTCATTAGCAGGTGTTTGCCTCTAAACCAATCTGTGGTTCTGAAATGCTAATTGCAGCCAAAATAGCTGAGTTCCACTGTCATCAGCCAATGACATGCAAGCACTGTACAAAACATAAGGCCTTCATTAGTAGATTAGAAGCCCTTTCTGATATGCTGTGCTGGACATTACTGGGGTGAGGAGACTATGCCATCACAGAGGGTAGGTCTGTAGAAGCTACTGTTACACAGAGATGTGTGTGGTACAGGCTGCAGCTGCTGCTGCAGGTAATAGGCGTAGGCAGAGAGAATGAACACTTTGGAGGACAGCAAGCTGTAGGAGTAACTGTGGGAGCTGTGTCAGCCTTGTTGTAGAGGCAGAGCCAGAGTGAGGGTACCCATTCTACTCCAATTGAGGCGTGTGTTTAAGGTAAGCATGTTAGGCAATGATATCATTAACAGAGTACTAGACAACATGTTTGTTGTGTCTTTGAGCAACATAGGAGATAAATATGACATTATGTCCACCATTTGGGCAACTGCCAGGCTACATGTTACAGTCTGGTACTCATTTGGAACATGTATTCTGGCATTCCTTGTTACAAGCAGGGGCTTTATATGTGTATGTTGGTTGTGCAGCTGTGCTAATCTGCACTATAAGTTTGAATGGATTGTACACTGCACTCGGATCTTAGTGGGCCTCATTTGCATTACCTGAGTTAAAATCTTCTGTGCATGCATATTAATGCATGATGTGACACTTTATACACTTATAGTTTTGCTATAGGGATATGTGAAGTTTGTTCTTATCTGCAGGCCTGTGACTTCAATCAGTGAAAAGCAGACATTTAATTTGAAATACATTGTGTGGATAAAGAGTGCAATTCAAATGCTACACACCACTGGATTTGAACCCAGGACTGTTAGTGGTAAAATGTACTGCTTGTGAGGCATGTAACAGACTGAGCTACTAAGTCACTGTCACAGCAGTTATGTTTGCAAGATATAAGTACACATAAAGGTTGTGACATACTTTTTTATAGCCATCATTATGTGCTTGGCTTTATATGGATGTACTTCTGCACCAGGGTCCCAGTTGAACATGTATTTTGCCAGTAAGCCAAACTGAGCTTACACATAGACAGCCGATACCTGCCAGACATCTAAAAATAGAAACCAGATTAATTATTTAGTTCTGCTTTTGTTTAAGCCTGTTTAAGCCTCTTTGCATACCACACCATGGTGGCTTAGTAGCATATGTAAAGTTACATTAGTTTGTATACTATCCAAGTAGCTAAATGAGTAGAGTGCTGACGTAAGGCTTCATAGGTCCTGGGTTTGAGTCCCTAGCAGACATGCCATTTGTTTAATGTAATCTAAATGTTTGTTTAATTTAAAAACATAACTTTTACATTTGGAATACCTGTGTGGTGCTAAGTACTTCTTAAACACGATTAAAAGTTATTACTGTTTGTGTATTGCGGTGGTGGTGCTGCAGTAAGACGCTGTCCAGTTCGACTATCAGTTAGAGCGTCTTCTGTGTGGAGACATGCGTGAATAGGCATACCTTCGTTGAAGGTTGTGCGTCAGGGCTGGCAACTCGGTACGTAAAAATCAACTGCCAATCATTAGCAGATCGAAGTTCCGCTTTGGCGATCCCTAACCGGGAAAAGCCGAAAGTCACAACAACTGTTTGTGCATTGCTAAGCTTCGCTAAAACCTCGACTGTGCAAATTTTCATGATGCTTAGCTCCACTTAGTAGTTTTGCGTGATGCTAAGCACTGTGGTGCTTTTTTGAATTTTGCTAAATGATGTGTAAGGGTGGGAAACAGCCTATATTAAGGCAATAGGTGGAAATCCTGCAGCATTCATTGGAGTCTATCTAACTGACAGTATGCCAGGTGGTGTTGCAGAGGGTACACACTTTTAGGTGCAGAGATGGGGTGCTCAGAAGTCTATGTTGTTTGTTGGGATCCTGATATGCAGTTATGAAGTTAGTCTGCTGCATGGGTGATTACCAGGACTCAGAATATAAGGCTGAGACCTGGAATCTGTTGGCCAGGGACCTTATCATTGCTACTGGTATCCCCCACACTGGTGAGCAGTGATGTCACCACTATGACAACCTGAAGTGTAGAAAGAGGGAAACTTTGGACACCTAGATCCAAGAGGCGAGAGCTGGGCATACCCCAGACATATGTAAGTATTTTTTTTCAGTATTTTAATAAAATGCAAGCTGAACCTGTGCAAAACTTGTATGCATAATTATGTGCTTCAACATAGCTGCAGCTGAGAGGGCTCACAATGTCCAGTCTCATGCTGGGCCCCTGGCCAGGTTGCACCATGAGTATGGTAAGTACAGATATATTATGCTAACTGTAGTTCAATAAAGAATAAAAAAAAACTGTACTGCAATAAAGAATAAACAATACAAACTGTAGTGCAATAAATGGGCAATTAGAAGTGTAGTGCAATAAATGAACAACAACAACTGCATTGCAATAAACAATAAACAATACCAATAACAGTAAGCAAAAATGTGTACAGCAAGATTGTGGGGTGTGCATTAAAGCTCTATGCATTATTTGTGTATGGTAAGATTGCTGCAGTCAAGTGTAAAACTGTAATAGTTGTCAAATGCAAAAGTAATGCCCTGAAAAATGTATTGCTCAACTCATAGTATGGTTCAAGGCTGTCTCCAGGCCAATGTCAGTCACATAATGCTCTCCTTTCCTCACACTCCAGGATCAAAAGGTGTATGGGTGAGGTAGTCCACTTTATTTGTAGATATTGCATGTAGACTTCACCGATAATATACACCAGTACCGATAAAGTGTTAAGCAGCATTGTGTTTTCCAAACTAAATCTGTCTTAATATTTGTATTAGGGTTGTACTTATTGCACATATGTTCTAATGTCACTGCAGTTAAGTGTAAAACTGCAATAGCTGTAGAATGCAAAAGTAATGGCCTAAAAAACGTATTGTTCAATTTATAGTATAGTTCATTATAGTATGGACAGATATTGTTTGTAGACTTCACAGGCAATAAATACCAGTATCAGTAAAGGGTTAAGTAGCACTGTGTTTTCCTAAATAAATCTGACTTAATATTTGCATTAGGGCTGTATTCATTGCATGTTGGTTCTAAGTTGCTGCAATCAATTGTTACATTATTTGCAGATGTACCCCTGCAGTCACAGCTTTTGGGTTCTACTCCCATGCCTGCCAACTAAGGCATGACAGCTGTCTAGTTTACTTAATGTACACAAACAGACCTCTCAACTCTCATGATTTTTTGTAATGTAATTATACTTGCCTAATCTGTCTGTTCCATGATTACCAGATAAACGATTACCTGGAATACATAATATATTTTCAAATCCATTTACAGAACACCTTGGTAGTTATGTAAGTCCACATTATGTAAAACTGTTACGTGTAGTTCTGTACTTGCATTTGTTAGTGTTTGACCCATACTGTCCCATGCTAACAGCTTGAGAGGTATACATGTGCAACATCAGCTATAGAGGAATTGTAGTCACTGTACTCACAACTGACACTGCACACGTAGAAGTATGTAGTAGTATCTGTGTAGTAATATTACCAATGAGGTAACTAATGGTATGCTTTTCTCTATCTCCTCACCACTTATCTTCTTTAATTTATTATTATTTATTATTATGATTTAATATTAACATATTTTGCTAAACTAACTGTTTTGTTGGCCTTATGGTTTAATTCATACTGGCTTGCTGTTAACATACTTACTGTTATGTTACTTAATGCTGTGTGACCCAAAACATGCCTTAATATGTGTTTGGATTAATAAATATTATGGTCCATTCTGTTAATACATACATTATTTTGGTTATTACTAACTTTAGCATATTGCTATAACTACTTGACTACACCATGTCAAGGTTGATCAGTTCCTTGTGATCCTCCTACCTTGCCTCCTCCAGCCATGGCACCAGGTCCCAGCATGTCTGGAACCCAGCCTGGTGGTGCCCCCTCTGCTGCCCCTGCACTACCTGTAGCATTGGGTAGTAGCACCCAACTGGACAAGGATGTGTCCCCCTTCTGGGAGCAGTGTTGGAGGGGGAGTTGTCACCCATGATGAACTGCTGGGTTTGGAGTGCAGGATCATCTAGTGTGGTTTTGGACGATGCCTGCATTGGATGAAGAGCATGCTGGCCACCCTGGTGGGATAGGATCACTCCTCGGGGCAGTGATGGAGCAGTGCAGACAGTCCCATGGGTAGGGATGTGAGTTACACTGCTACCTTGTGGAGACACATTGGACTGAGATTCCACAGCACCCCCCCATCCAAAGTGTTCACCCTCCTTGTGTCACACACCACTCCTGTATTCTGTCTTGTCTGTCTGCAAAAGCTTCATCACCTACCCAACTTACTTCCCCCACATGTACCTATGTCCCTTCCCCAACATTCCACTCTCACTTTAAAAAAATGGGAACCTGTCCCAAAGAAAAATATCGTCCCATACATAGCTCTCTATTTAACACATCTTTCCACTGGACACACATAATTTGATCCAAATGGCTTAACAACACAACTATGTTGTCCTATATTGACATATTATCAAGGAGGTTGCCCCTAGGGGACACACTACAATAAACTCCAGTGTTGTGTGTATGATCATACAACAATATCTGTCATGGCACATGTGGAAATAGCTGACTATCACTAGTATCTTAGTTGTATTCACATGGTTAGGATGTTTGCACACTGTGGAATATGACATGTGTGATCAAACAGTGGATACTGGCATCCATTCTGTTCTTGCTGTATCTCTACATAGTGTACTTCCAAATATGTGATCCTGACATGTGTTCCCATTCTGTTGTCTTGCAGAAAACATATACCCAAGATGCAGTGCATGTTTCACAGAAGTAGAGAATGATATTATACTTGAAGGCCTCTGGCAACAACATGAACTCCTACTGTCCAGGGGGGTCAAAACAGGGAACAGCAGGCACCATCGTGGTGTGACCTTGTCCATGATGTGAATGCCACAGGTTATAAGAGCAGGATATATGAGCAGGTTCAACACCACACAACAGACATGATCAATGCTGCACCCAAAAGAGGAGCAGATGTAGCCAGAGATTGTGGTGTCAACACTGAAGGGCCTGCAGTGGAACAACCACTCTCAGCCACTGAGAAATTCATGGCGACTCTAGCACACATGACAGCTCCCAGTCATCCATCACACCATGCATTGTGGCTGTGGGTGCAACAGCTTCCATGGCAGAGAAGCATGCAGGCAAGCTTAGTTTCATCACCATTGCAATACTGTAGCATTCAGTGTGCCAGGGTGTACATACTCTTATGTGGGTGTCAGGTCTGTGTTCGTTGGTGGGGAGGTTAAACTCCAGTTTGACTCTCATGCTACTATACATCTAAAATACATTAATGTATTACCTTGTTGTGATACAATATGTTGGGGTACTGACATTATCTCTTCCTCAGTTTTCGCAGGTCCATCAGATATTGGACAAGGCCATGGTCCTGCTCCTGCTAAGCATGGCACTGTTTTGTTATAGATGTAGGCTTACAGCAATGTAATCACTAAAGTGTTATCCCAGGTCTGCTGCCCGGATTGGTGCACTCTTGGCAGGATTGGCAACTACACAGATATTTTCTGACTGTACACATGTTAGACTCATACATATGCCTTGTAGCTGTAACCAAACAGATAGATGTGACAGTATTGTCGGGACAGTGCAGATTGTCATATGTGTCAACTGAGCAGAGTCTTTGCAAATGTCAACAGTGTACCTT
This sequence comes from Protopterus annectens, assembly GCF_019279795.1. Classification (NCBI taxonomy): domain Eukaryota; kingdom Metazoa; phylum Chordata; order Ceratodontiformes; family Protopteridae; genus Protopterus; species Protopterus annectens. Next base: position 1,263,770,088 of record NC_056735.1, on the reverse strand, counting down.
ATTGTTGTGGATGAGATTGCTGTGTAAAGACTTTTTATTTACATGAAATTACAGCTATTTGTGGGATAAGTAATTCCATCTTGTCCTACTATATGAGGTTGAGGTTTCAACAGGTCTGTTATAGTGCCAGCAGTGTATAGAGCTGTACATGTATTGCAGCATAGCACTGCAGAGCATAATAGTGCAGAGTATTAATGTATTGCTTTTTCCTTTCTTATCACAGATGACTGGGGGAATTGGTCTCTCCCCTACACAACCTGATGTCTGTGTCTCATCAGACTCTGATGATGATGGTGGCCACAGTGAGGCACAGATGGGAGTTTCAGGAGCTGAATTTGTCTCAGAGGTTGACATCACTTTTCTGCCCTCATTGTTACTGCACACAGTCAGTATGCCTACACTAACCCAGTCTCCAGAGGCCACATATATTGGACTGTCAGAGGTTGGCAACATTGAACAGGAAAGTGTGGCAAATATGGATCCAGTAAGTGTAGACACTGGCCATAGCCAGATTGCTGGCGAGGTTCCACAGAGGTGGATTGATAGGGGTGCTCATAGGAAGATTGTTGTCCTTCCACCAGCTATTGCAAATGTCACATCACGGGACACCTGGCATATGTTTTGGGCCATCATGGAGACACTGGTACATTCTGAAAGGAACTCCAGACATATGCACAGGGTTATAAATGCAGGACAGTCTGACATCTATGACAGCCTCCACCACATTGATGACATCCTGGATCGATTCACTGATGCAGTGGAAAGAAGGTGAACTGAGACAGTGTATGTCTTGGAATGCACAGTGTCTGTGCTAGAATGTGTGGTTGTAGTTGAGCATTGGCCTCATGGACGTAGGTCAGCAACCCCATCTTCTGAGAGTCCATGTGGGCATGCACAATACCGCTTCAGTCATGACAGTACATCCAGTACTTACAGAAGGGGGGTGCTGTCCACACCAAGAGATGGCAGGCCATGGGCTCATGGTCCTGGGTGTTCTCGTGGATGACATGATCCCAACAGACAGCAGCCACCATCAGGTACTAGTACCACTTCTGACCTTGGATGTGGAGGTGCCAGTGGAACTCCTGGGAGAGCCAGTTCCGATGTTCATGGCTGGAGACAGTGAACTGTCAGGCCTATCATGCACAGTTCAAAGCTGTCCAACACATATGCACACATGTAGGGGTAGCACTGAGCTTGACTGTGTACATGCACACACTCACACACCACTGTCAAATGCAGGTCGCCTACAGAAACACATGGCACATTTCCATGGTCCATCTTGCCTGCATCCCTTCCTGACTCACACACACGCTGTCAACCTTTTGGGTCAGCCTAGGCCTCCTGCACCTCCACACAACACCCTGTGCAAGTGATGATACTTGTGCCACATCCCTGTCATCCTCATCACTAAGGCAGGGAAATGAAGGTATGTGCCTGATGCACATGGTGACTATATAAATTAACATGTACTTGTGTAATGCATTGTTGTTTTGCCATGCCACTTGTAATGGTTACTGACAGATAGTGTATGCTGAAATTCGTAATGAGCAAGCCACATAGTTTTGTGTACCTTATGCTGTATGATGTTGTAATGGCTATATACTTGGATAATGAAAGGTGCGACATGGACCTTTCTCTGTTTTTGTTTCAGGATTCTGTTGAGGACACCTATGGATACAAGCAGCAATAAAGACACAGACATCACAGCACAGGACTGAATGTCAGTACAGAAGAAATATGTCTTCAGCAAGGTACATTTTAGGTGCATGGCTCAGTAGGTCCATATGTGTATAACAGGCTAACAAGGACAATGGCTTCATTCAGTGTAATCAAGCATCCCTAAATTGTGAAAAGGTCTGATACCCTTGGTAAGTGTTAACAGGCTTTTGAAAGCTAACAGTCCAGTACAGACATTTGTCTGATAATAGCTATGATTGTCTTGTTTTGCATCCCATTGTGTAACTTGAACATGATGTGTGTCACAGCAGATGTGTGCTTCACATACATGGTGGGACTGTTACATATAGGGTATACTGTCTGTGTTACATACCTGTCTCTCCAGCATGTACTATTTATACCACAGTGATGATGTAGGTGTGTAGAACAGGTAAGACATATGTTAGTCCTGTCATGGCTATGTGGGAGGTACACAGTGGGATGTGACACTTCCCTGTATGGCAGCCATGCACATCCCCTCCAAAGCATTTAGGAGACAGACTGCACATGTATGGTTTTGACATGGCTCCAGAGGACATGTCATCTGCAATGTGTATTGGTGTACCATGGAAACTGTGTGACTGCTACAGTTGTAAGATATGCCTGTGCAGTGACATAGCAAGGGTACCATTGTACACAATGATAGATGTGATAAGTGCCACATTCAGTAGACCAATGACAGTCTGGGATTTACATCACATAAATGTCTGTTAGGTTGTACAACATTGAATGCATCCCCACATCTTACTGACCAGTGAAACTCAAAGGTTACATTATTCTCTGTGTCCATCAGTCCATGAGTAATGGTTCAACCATGTGTGGACACTACTATATTTTCCAGGTGTGGATGGCTTTCCAAAGAATAGTATTGTGCAGTTGTTGGCATTTAATATTTGTCAGTAGCTCAGACAACAACGGATTGTGTGCCTCAGGCCATCCTAGATAACTGCTGGTTCTGTGTGGGATTCCATGACAGCTGCTGATATGCAATCACCTGCTAATGTACTCAGTCAGAGGTTACTGACAGTGGCTGTGACTGCAGAGAGGGAATATCTAGAAGGGGTATGTCATTAATGATGTCTGGGGAAAACCACTGGTGACTGGAATCATTGCTGTGTAGGTCTCTCAATGCTCTCTTCCCAGCTTATGACTGTCAGACACTTGTCTATCCACCAGTTGATGTAACACTCTGTAGATAACCTCCACAGTTTCTAGGAATGCCTGCTGGCCTAATATTGTCAAACACCTTGTCAGGCCATGGTAGTTAGAGGGAGAAATATTTCCGTCATCCACTGCATAGTGCAACACTCAATGGGGTCTACCAGTTAGAGTCGGTAGGCATGATTTGGCCTTGAGCATAACAAACAGTGTTTGGTCCAGTGTCAGTAAATGTACAACTGTGTTGGTGTTCACATCAATGCAAACTCCTTTCATGGCATTTCATGTCACATGACTCAGAAATCAGGTGACACTGGTTCACACTAGTTGTCCTGTGTGCAACTAAGTATTGCAGTTACTTCCAGCATATTCCAAGAAGAGAGTCATCCAAGGTGTCTGTACAGAGCACAGTCAAACATGTAATAAATATACCCTGAAAAGGAAAGGTGGGGGTTTTACTCAGGTATTCTGCAGCTCGACACTACCCAAGCATTGTGTACTGGAAGGAGACAATTACCTTGTGCAGACTGGGTTAAGCATGGGAGTCCATAGAATTGACAGTGTCTGGCAACTACTAAAGCTGGTCTCACCGACACCACTCTCACATAGGATACCATGCTCTGATGCATTTTCTGTCATCACATGCAAAACGTTACTACAAAGCCCATGATGACAAGCAGCACACAGCCTGCTTGTTCATCAACATGGCTGTTGAACATCATGAAATACTCTGTAGGCTTCACAGTCCCTTTTCCAGGTGAATGCCTTGATTTGCAACCTGGGCAGTCAGTTGGCTCATGCCTGTCTTATGCCTTCTGTTCCAAAGTTGGTGGTATGTCACTAGGAAATTGACAAGGGGAGATTAGTAGCACTGCAGTAGTACCACAATATATTGTACAATGTCGAGTGACATAGATGTCAAGTCTTGCTGAAATGATCGGCACACTGGCTGTGAGCAATTGGGGGTGACAATTTCACAGCTAGTCATGTATCCTGCCCTTCAACACATTACTGGTGGATATCTGCATGACATGGCTGTGAGCCCTACTGCAATGGACTGGCTACCTTTGGCCAACTTGTGTCCACATGCCCTAGGCATGTCATACTGTGCAGTTATGTACCCAAAACATGTCTGTGTTCCCACATCACGTCACACAACAACTAGTGTGCTGTCTAGTTGCTTCACAGGTATTATATGCTTGTGAGGCCAACATAATGTCAGCAAATACAGGCATGTACATCCACATCTTTACTGGAAGGAGTGCCTACAAACATTGTATATCAGGCTGTCAACCCCAAGAGTGTAGCAGCATGACTCTAACTTTATAGGACCTGCTGCTGAGATGTTGGGAGTGCCACCACCCCCTCTTCTCTTATAACACACAAACACAACACGTGACAGATGTGACTGCATTTCAAACCTTACTGACATGGTGTCTCCAACAGCAGTCATTACATATGGCAATGAGCATTATGCCAACATTCACAGCTGACATTCTGCACTACCTACACCCACATCACTCACACCTGCATGTGTGCAGCTCCTTGTCAGACACATTGCCAAACAGACATCAAAGAAAATACTGCCTCTGGAGTACACAAATACTGCATGCACCACTCTCTCACTGGTCAAACACCTGAGGCAAATCACAAAATCACACCTCTTAGTCAGAGGTGATTATATTGTGAGGCACATAGATGTTTGTGTCAAGTGGCTACATATGGGAAACATTACAGATAGCTGTCTGCGGGTTGACACAATACAATTATCACACATTGCCGCAAATCAAGAAATATCAGTTAATATAATTTTGACATCGTAGTTCCTGTAAGTGTGTATGGCTGGGGACATACATCAATGGCTTGTATGCAGACACATGAATGTGCATAGCCAGTTTGTGTCTCTTGCAGTTATATGTATAGCTTTTAGCTGCAGCTGACCCTCACCTAGGTTGATGGCTCCATACACACGAAAATTGATGGAAGTCAATAATTGGTTTAGCATGTGGTGTCATTGTCCGGGGATCTACTACATGTCTGCCTGGGATGCCTTGCTCAACAGACATCTATGCTTCACCAGTGATGACCATTATCTCTCACCCCTGACATTTGGAGTACCAGCCAAGGCTACTGACACCACCACAGTATATCTTAGATGCACTGTTCAGGGAAAAGTTGGCAAAGAGAACACCATCTTTATACAACATCATGGTTATGCTGCTACACAGTGGGTATGGCAACACTGAACCCCACTCCGTGGAATGTGTCCCCACCCTGGATTATGCAGACATGTGTGCAGTCAAGGACATCTGGTTTAAGGCTGTGAACAGCACAACAGCCATACCAGACTACACGTCCCTCCACATTTTCACATCTCAAAATTACAGTGTTCAAGGTAATGCAGGTATTGTATACATACTCATTAAGGATATATACACATCCAGATTTTGTGAAATAATATAATTTCCCAGAGACATTGAAGGTGCCATTCAGTACTGAAAGGACACATAATCAAGCAATAGCTGGCTAGAGGAGCAGCTCAATGAATCCAGACACCCATCATGCTTATTTGTATGTATGTGTCTATCAAGATATATCATTACACCATGGTGTGGGGTGGCATTAAATGACCACCAACTGTGTTGCTTAGTTCTGCTTCAGCTCGCTTGCCTAAAGGTTTGTCTATATCCTTAATTACAATGCCCTGGAGCAGTGTCATGACATCCCCAAAGGGGAACTAATGCACTGCATTACATATTTACCAATATGAGTGACCACTGCATCTGTGCAATGAGGAGTCTTCCCTGTTGGGATCTGACACAGATCAGTGTCATAAAAACTAATAGCACTAAACCCCCTTGCAGAAAAATCAGACATATATTTCAACAAAGCCATTTATTACCTCCTGTGGGATGGTTTACATAGCTTGACTGCACCTCCCCCCCTTTAATGGGACAGGCAAGTATGCAGAGCTCTACACCCATGCATTATGCCAGCAGCATTACAACTGCATGAACTTGGCTGTACCTGACAGAAGGAGCACAGACTCTTCATAATACATCAAACTTGCCTGGTGGACAACTGCCATTATGAGGCTGTACAATAGAAGGTGGGAATTGCTGTGTTACATTTGGGATGAGGCTGCCTCCCTAAACTGGAGGCATAACCTCCTCCGCTAAAACAAGCACATAGTGTTGTGATGTTGTGTAGATACAGTAACTGACAAAATTAGCAACCCACACAAAGCAGAACCACAATTCTCAGGGCAGTTACATGTGTAACATCAAAGGACAGGTCCAGATTGTCAGTGAATTCATACATAATGATGCCACATATAATGGGTCTGTACTCATAGCTAACCTGTAGTCCCACAGGTTCTGTGTCAACTTCACTCACCTGTCCTCACCGCATGTGATATATCACATTCCTATAACCTGACCCATAACATCTATATCTACCGAGCAGTTCAAAAATGGCCTATCTATGGAGGATACACAGCATCTATTGGACATACTAACATCTCAGGCTGCATCCTTCATGCAATCTGAAAAGGATTACTAACACCATTGGGAACATTTTGTAATCATACTTGAACCAATGACTGGAGCTCAGCTGACTGGACGATGGCAACTGTTATACCCTTTACACAGAGGTGGTGTATGTACTGACCACCAGAACTGTAAAACTCGCTGCCTGAATATCCATATCTGTATGGCCATAGGGGCAATCATCATGGAGCTGATCAGCACACATATATGTGATCTACATTCAGTTAACTGTGTCCAGTTTGGGTGTCTGACAGGGGGATCATGACTGTTAAACATGGTGGACATTTCTGAGGCAGTCACCATGGACCTGGGTGTGGGGACATCAGGGCATACAACCCCCTAGACTGAGCCAAGCCATCTGAATATATCCCCTACTCAGGCATTATTTACAAAACACCCACTTAGGCATCCATGGTCCTATCACTGTAGAGACCACTAACTAGCCCATTGATGGCACACATACTCAACACAGGGGCATCCACCTCCAATATCTGATCTGTAAGCAGCAGTAGTATTCAGCAGGACTCAGTCCTGTGCTCTCTACTACTTGGAATCCATTTGCCACGATACAAATGAATACTGAATGTCTGTGGCTAACAATGTTGGCTGATACCTGCAAACTGAGGGCACTCATGGAGTCTGTGAGTTATGTCAATATCCTACAAGAGGGTATTGATGAACAAATTCCTGTTGACATAGTAATTGCCGTAAACTCCATGCAAGTATATATGTAGTATCATTTCCATCACTAACACCTATGCACCTGGTAAGTAGCACATCAGTCGCAACAAGTGATGTACATACTCAGGGGTGAAATAACTGGGCACACACACCTGGCCAAACATGATTTACACATAATGTGCCTGAGATCACCATGTTTCCCCAGTGGTATGACAGAAATCATATGTCATAGCTGAGGGGTCAATCACCCATAGTTGACATACTCATAACCTCCATGTACTCTTCCCTCAGCATGCCAATGTCTGAGTGCAATGACCATTTCATAATGGACCTTTCCAAGCAGTACTGACACTTGCGCACAATGGTATGGCCCCTCAAAAGGGAACTTTACATCTTCAGCATGTGTTCAATGGGGATCATCTGACATTAGTGTCATTATAGCCTGTGACATATAGACTACTCAGAGGTGATCTCTGCCTTGCATACAGGGCAATGTGTGACCATGCTCGATTGTAAATGCTGCATATCTGTAGGTTGCATAGTAGAGGGATTAATCACTCTTTAGGCATTAACCTAGTATGTGATCATGTAAATAAGGGTATACAATTGTCTACGATTGTGATGGCTGTATGGCCATTATGCTAGTGAAGTGCAAACATCTTATGGTTCCATAATCTAATGTACAATTTTCTAACAGTCACATACACAAACATGGCTATTTGAGGATAGCACCACTTCCAGTTACTGCTTACAGGACATGGCATGTCACACACATATTTCTAGTTGGCTGTATGTAGATTACAACACTTATGTATGTAAAGGTACATACTACAGATCACAGTATGTGATGCATGCAACACACCTCATGTGTGATAGTATTATTGGTTTAGGACATATTATGATTGATGACATCAGCAAGCCTAGCTGTGGTCAGGCATTTGGAGAGCCACATCACCTGTTTCAAATAAATTCTGCAAAACCCTATCTTTTTCTTTGTTACTGATGTGAACATATTTATGCCATATGGACATACACGCAGGCCCCAAGTGTACTAGAGTGAGATTAGAACCCCTATCTATCTAGTGTTACACACTATAGATCACAATACTTATCACATGCATCACAGCTTAAGTCAGATGCTCCAGTGGCAGCCAGTAGTCTTAAGGTATATGACATCATCAGGCCTTGTAAAAGAGGGCAATTTGGAAGCCAGCAGCAACTTACAGGGCCAAAAAATGCATAACCATTGCAGTTTGATAGCCTTTGATGGATTTAGAGTTGTTTCACAGGGGGACACACACACACGCACATATATAGGTATATATCTATTTGAAAATACATAGAGATAAATATGCTATGTATGTGAGAGAGAGATAGTGACAGATGGATATGTATACATATATGTATGTATGTATAGACTTATCTGTACATAACAGGTCATTTTGATGAAGGGGCAACTGTGTGGGTATGCCCAGTGGGACAGTCAGTACTGATAAACTGACTCCAGGCCACACCTACCTGCACTCCAGTCTGGGATTTAGTGTATTACAGACACTGACATCTGTCCCTGTTTCAGGGAGATACACACACACATATATAGGTATATATCTATTTGAAAATACATAGAGATAAATATGCTATGTATGTGAGAGAGAGATAGTGACAGATGGATATGTATACATATATATATGTATGTATAGACTTATCTGTACATAACAGGTCATTTTGATGAAGGGGCAACTGTGTGGGTATGCCCAGTGGGACAGTCAGTACTGATAAACTGACTCTAGGCCACACCTACCTGCACTCCAGTCTGGGATTTAGTGTGTTACAGACACTGACATCTGTCCCTGTTTCTTCAGTACTGCAGACCAGTTTTGGCTGTAATAATTGTGCCTTCTTCAGTGTAGCTGGTCTGGATTATTCACTCTATGGCATGTGCTTATTAGCACAAACACTCATTAAATTATATTTTCCACACCATGGTCTGCTGGTCATTGACTTTGCTGAATACTTTCAGATGTGAACCATCAACAGCCTCACCCATGTTGATTTCTCTAGCCCACTGAGCCACTCAATCTGCCAGCCAGAGAGTACTCATTCATCACCCAATGTGCGACCGATTTCTATGTTACTGCCCTGAGATTGTCTGGACTGCTGATATACCATTGATGACCTACTGTTACAGCAGTTATATGGGAAAACAGCTGTGTTGGGTGTGGGGGAACACCAGTACATGTTCTACTGGGATACACAGTAGTCTAAATACCATGTGACCCTACTGTTTAACTTCTCTCTTGACTGATGGTAGTGCATATTCCAACCATGAAGCCTAGTGAATATTAAGGAACACATACTAGTGGACTGGGTAACTGTAGTCCATTGTGGATGTTACATGTGTCCAAATAGCCAACTATATTTCCTTGCATAAATGCAGCAGATCCATACATACAATACCATCTTATAGTAATTCTTACAAGTAGTGTGTAGGTTTGGGACTTACCTTGCCAATGCAACAGCTGACAGAACTGTAGTTCAAGGCTGACTCTAATGCAAGCATTACACAGCCAATACATGGATAGGTACAGGTTGTGTCGGTTGCTTGGCATCAATTTTAATATGAGTAGGAGTAAGGTGTCAGTCCCTAGGACTTTAGGTTGTCAGTGAATGTGCTATGCGTTGTCTCTTAGTCAAAGTCAGGGCATACTGGGCATACTTATGTCTGCCTACAGGGACATCATCAGTGGGTTCCTCCTCTGAGTCCTCCTGTGACTGTGGCTGTGGTGACCTAGGCATTGGTGGGGGGCTGTGTATCCGTTCCCTTTGTTGATCTTGTTGCAGCTGTTTCCACAGGATCATATTGTGTAGCATAGCACATACTGTGAACATATGTCCACATATGGCTGGAGAGTACTGCTGGGCTCCACCTGCTATATCAAGGTACTGGAGCCATGACTTCAGAAGACAAACACACACTTTATGATGTTTCTAGTTTGTGCGTGTGCCTCATTATGGTGTTCTTCAGTGGGTGTGTGTGCATTTCTGATGGGTGTCATCATCCACGATTCCAAGGCGTAGCCAGCATTCTTCAGTAAATGGCCATGTGGGCTAATCTGGTACAGCTGTGATGCATGCCAGATATGGGAGTTGCGATAACTGCCAGGGCTGCCAGCACACACATTCATGATAATCCCCTGAGCATTGCACACAACTTGGCAGTTGATGGAGTTGTACCCCTTGCGGTTGATGTAGATTCTACACTTTTCAATGGGTCATGCCTTGATGTGTACATGAGTGGAATCTATCGCATGCAGTACTTCAGGATGTGTGCTACATGGTAAAAGTGTTGCATATTGCTGGCCCTAACCTTAGCAGTGAGGGGAAAAGAAATGTGTTTACTGGCATGTGGTAGCATGGCATCCAGGATCTGATTGAGTACCCTGGATGCTGATGCCTGGGAGACCCCCATCATGTTCCCAGTTGGTCTTTGGAATGTACCTGTAGCTAGCATCCTAAGGGCTACACATACCTTTGTTTCCACTGAGATGGGTTCCCCTCTGTTGGCTCCAGGTCTGAGTTGAGGGCAGCAGAGCTCAGTGAATTCTTGCAGTATGTCCCTGTCCACCCTGCAGCACTCTACAATCTCCAGCTCATGTAGCTCCTGGAAGGTTACCCTGGGCCTGAACACTCTTCTCCTTCTCTGTCTAGGTCTATTGTCAGCAGCAGCAGCAGCAGCACCGATGTTAGAATCTATCACATACAGATGTAGCAAACCTGCAGCAGCTACTAGCAGTATCTCAGTTAAAATTCCCAAGTCTGTACTCCAATGGTACAGAGTACTGGAGAAAAATCAGAATGTAGGGTGTATGCATACTTTACAGAGCTTTGCTATAGGTGCAGAATGTGTGATTGTCTAACTATGATTCATTCCACCTGCCTACAATATAATTAACATCATTTAGTGGCCCTATTTTAGCTTAAACAATACATTTTTTCAGGCACACTCGGTACAGTGGTACTCTGTGCAAACACATGGACAGAAGGTAAACAGAGCTTAGAAGTGAGTGGCACACCCCCATGAAATGACATGCTCAGCCAGGTGGCACGCCATGCAAACACATGCACCTAATCTGAAATGAACTTAGAAGTCAGTAGTCAGATTCCTCTGGTGTCATCTACATTCTGTGTAAACAGCAACATGGGTCTAAGCCTGCATGAAAGGAATATGCGGACATGAGTAATCCTTTCTGCTATGCAGTAACTCCACCTCATTTACATAGGTATTCATGCTCACAGCCTGGAAACTACACACTTCATAGCCCAACCACATTAGCAACATCACCAATGCACCATTGTAGGCACTCCACTCACAGTCTTGTAATACATTTCTATTGCATTATATTAATTTTTTTCCAACTTTTTTTTACTTTTCTATAAAGCATGTTTGTGCACTGTGGCATGCTGCACAAACATGCCCAGATTATTAAAAAAATATTTCATTTAAGTTATTTCCTTTAATTTTTCCGACATACAGGATAATAGTTTCTCTCATGTGTGTATGTGGTATGACACTTGTGTCCCTATATCTCCATTTTACAACCCCTTTTGTTTGTCTGCACTCCTGTACACATAATTTTTCCATGTACACTACAGACACCAACACGGGTCTAAACAGATGTCTATCTGCTTGCTGGATTAATCTAACTCCCTCATTTGCATAAGATTTACCTCCTTATGAGGTGATTTGCATGCCATGGAAGTTTGCGTGCTAGCATGTGCGTGAGCACCGCTCAGCAGCACTTATTGAATTTAAAAATGTTCTCGCTAATGTAAGCAGCATGGCAAGATGCCTACAAGGAAAAAAAAACATGTATGCTTTATTAAATTCCCCCATAGTCTGCAGTTTCTAGAGATACATGGCATTGGTCACTGAATTTTGCCTTATATGTTCAGTACTGGAGGACAGCCCCAGCCCATATGGACCTCCTTGGCATCTGACATAAAGCAGTTCATGAACAATTATTTGTTGTACTTCACCCCTCTTCAGAAGCCTAGCTATGAATGTCACTAGATATGGATTGTTTTATGTAATGTAAATGCAGAGTTAAAATATATTGTCAGGATGATTCATCAAAAGTATGGCCAAGACACCATTTCCATCTTGTTCCTTAAGCCTACCTATTCATAGGTTCATAGATTCATAGGTTGATACTAGGCTATCTGCCCTAGGGCATTTATAAGCCTAGCCAGAGTGCGTTTGGCTTTTGCCACCCTTTTAGATTAGTTGACTGTGCCTCTGTAGAGTAGGTCACAGAAGATAGCCCTTTTAAGGTTAGTTTACTGTGCCTCTATCTAGTAGGGACACAGAAGAGATCCCAGGGGTAAACCTACAATCTCCCATCCACTCGTCAAGATTTCTCTTGAAGAGGGTCATTGAGGGACTCTGCCTAACATGGGTTGGGATTTTGTTCCAGAGTGAGGGGAGGGGAGCTTCTGGGATATGAATCTGTCCCTCTAGCATGTCCTATTTATTTCTGTGTTGAGGTTTAAGTCCCTGGAGCGTGTAGCTCTAAGGGATTTGGATTTCCTGAGGTGGAGCATGTCCATTAATTCTGGGTTTGACATGGCTTTATACGTCAGACACAGATCGCCTCTGAGTAGGTGGTAAGCAACTGAGTAGAGCTGGAGTTTCTTTAGCCTAACTGCGTAGGGCATCTGTTTTAGTCCCTTGATCCTCTTGGTGAGGTACTTTTGGGGTCTTTCCAGTTGCTGCAGGTGTCGGGTAAGGTACATCCCAAATGGGGCATTGTATTCAATTATGGGCCTGATGAATGATGAGTAGAGGGGTACAATGACCTCTCTTAATCTAGATGTGAACCCTTTCGTGATAAGGCGGGCTATATAGAAGGTCTTTCTAACCACTTTGGCAATGTGATTGTCAAAGGAGAGATTGCTATCTACTTGGGTCCCCAAATCCCTAATTACTTCTTCCGTAATTAATGGATTACCACCTATGTGGTAATTTGTGGGCACTTTGTTTTTCCTAAAGGGGATAACTATGCACTTTTTGGCATTTAGCTTTAGGCCATGGCTCTGGCACCAGTTATCCATCTCTGTGAGACCCTTTTGGAGGATGCTTGTGTCAGTCGGTGAGTTGATTATGGCACCCAGTTTGCAGTCATCTGTGAACTTGGTCAGCCATAGTCCTCCCATGTTAGCCTGTACCTCAGAAAAATATATATCGAACAAGAGAGGTCCCAGGACTGAGCCTTGTGGGACACCACTTGTAACTGGTTTAGAGTCTGACATGGCACCTGCAATTCTGACCATGTGGGTTCTATCCCTCAGCCAGTTTGCAACCCATCTTGTGACATAGGGGTTGATATTTAAGCTGGTGAGCTTATTTATGATGCCCGAGTGGGGTATTGTGTCGAAGGCTTTTGTGAGGTCCAGGTAGGCTGTGTGGACTACCTTCCCTTCATCTATGGCCTTGGTGACTGTTTCAAAGAAGTTGACCAGGTTCAAGAGGCAAGATCTGCCCTTAACAAAGCCAAATTTGGTAGGATCCAGTGTTTGGAGATTCCCAATGTCTTTGTTTATGAGTTCCATGATGATACGCTCCATAGATTTTCAGACCAGGCTAGTCAGGCTTATAGGGTGATAGTTTCTGGGGTCCTTTGTGGCACCACCTTTGTGGAGTGGGACCACTGCTGCTGTATGCCATTCCTTGGGTACATATCCTGTAGTAAGGCTGAGAATGAACAGTGACTTTATGTGAGGGCTCAGTTCTTCTTGGAGCTCATGCAAGATGCAGCCCTGGACACCGTCAGGTCCCATTGATGCTGTGTTTTTTGCTTTGGAGAGGGCAGCTGTCACCTGTGCATCTGTGATGTCAGGGAGGCTACACTCTGTGGGGATAGACATTTGCTCTTTTGGGGGGGAAGGGGGGGGTTTGCACTGAACCTGTCTGCCAGGATGTTGGCAATGTCTGTGGGTTCAGTGTATTTTTTGTCATTTTGCACTAACTCAGAGCATATCTGGGAGTTGCCACCCAGGTTCCTGACATAGCTAAAAAAGGCCTTGTGATTATCTTTAGCATCTTGTGCAATTTTTCTTTCGAAGCTGGCCTTAGATGATTTTATGAGGGATCGTAGTTTCTTGCTAGTACTGATCAGAGATGCCTTCCCTTTTTGGGATTTTGTTCTATCATGTAGTAGCTTCCTCCTTCTGTTGTATAGCTTATTTATGGCTGGGGTCCACCAGATAGGTCTCCTACCTTTGAAGAAGTGAGTCTTGGTTTTATTTGGGATAGCACGATCCATGCATTCCTGTAGGTGTCCGTAGAATGCATTTGTAAAGGATTCTGCGGTTTGGGCCGTATTTTCCACTGGCCCGGGGGCTTTGAAGGATTCCACCTTGGTTTTGAGAAGTGTGAAGTTTGCTTTTCAGAAGTTCTTCTGGATGTCCAGTGAGATTAATTTATGGTCAGATCTTACCAATGAGGGGTATACCTCTGGTATGGAACATAGAGTCCCCATGTTGGTGATGATCAGGTCCAATATGTTTTCCCCTCTTGTGGGAGTGGTGACCAGTTGTTCCATATCATTTGAGTTTATAAATTCTAGGAACCATTGGGCGAGGGTGTTGGGGCTTGAGTAGTGCTCCCAGTCTATGTTTGGGTAGTTGAAGTCACCCAATATAATGGTGTTTGGAGAGACCTTCATATTCTCCAGTGTTCTCAGGAAAGCCGAGAGGAGTTCCTGAGTTTGGGAGGGTGGTCTGTAGCAGGCTACAAACTGAAAGGCAGTTTTGCCCACTGTTAGTTGCACATGGATGGTCTCCGATGCTTCGTGCAGTGCCACTAACCTGGAGGTGTGGGTATCTTTGATGAATATGGATACTCCCCCTCCTTTTGTGGTTCGGTCCGAGTTTTGGGGCCGAAAAGCATGGTATGAGATATAACCTGGCAGTGCTGGGGTGCTCTCGGGAGCCTTGAACAAGGTTTCTGTTACTGCACAGATATCGATATTCTCCATACTGATGAGAGCCTCGAGTGCATGCATCTTGAGGTTTAAACTTCTGGCGTTGAGCAGCATTACCCTTAGTTTCTTTTTCCTTGTGTTGTCTATGGAGGTGGGTTTGTCTTTTGAGCCTTGCCTGAAAAAGGCACTATGGGGGTGGCAAGAGCCTTAGCCAGTATTCGAAAGCCCAGGAGTGACAGGTGCAAGCAGCCCCTAGTGAAGCAACGTGGCTTGTTGAGCATGTCATCCCAGGCTGACAGACACTGGATTCCTTTGAGTGACACCAATACTTCAGCCAATTGTTAAAATTGATCATTTTTGTCTTTATACTGTGGCATCATTCTTGGTGAGGGTAAGATGCTACTCAAGGTCAGGATCATACTGGCCTGGGCTACATGATCAGAGAGCTCCTCTATGTCTCTTTTCATGTAGTCCAGGGAGGTACATCTCAGGTCATTCACACCAGCATAGACAATGATGGAGTCATATTTGTAGTTGCTTTGGAGTGACCCGAGTGCTTGTGTTACATGGCAGATCCTGGCACCCGACAGGCAGCTTACAGTGACCTTATCCTTTTTCAGCCTGGTGAGTGGGACGTCAGTGTGTCTGACAATAGAGTCACCTATTACAAGTGTATTAGGTGTATTGTTTAGCCTTAAGGGCTGTGACTGTGTGGCACACTGACTTTGTGAACTATGTGATACGTGGGTATTGTTGTGAGGTAGTGATTGCTTGGATGTCTGCTTTGGAGGTCTCTGCTGCTTGGGCAGATTTTTATTTAGAGCCTCCGAGTATGTTTTTGTGTGTTTATGTGTTTGGTTTGCTGTTGCGATAGGTCTATGTAAGACTGGATTTGTGGTGTGTGTGGTTACCGTCTCCTCCTGACTGACTGTGCCAGTACTGGGTTGAGAGAGCTCAGCCTCCAGTTTGGCTATATAGTTGCATCTCTCACATATATTTGAGCTTGCTGGGAGGAGGAGAGGGTGATCTGTGTACATAAGGCAGTTGTAACATTGCCTCAAGATTCCCAGATTCATCAGCTGGACTGGAGATTAAACCTGAAACTGACTTTTGGGCATGCCAGAATAGTATAAGGAACTACTTTTTAATTGATCAAAAAGGACCAATAGGGAACCAAGTACTTAAAGGGAGTATAAGAGGGTGTAGTGCTTTAGTTTATTAGTGCTTACTTATAAGATTAATTATACGAGCAACTGCAGGGCTTTAGAATGAAAATAGAGTGCTTACTTTGAGATTTAGAACAGTTCTAAGGGAAAAAGTGAAGAGCAGACTTTGTGGAGCTGGGAATAGTTTAAACCCATTTAAGCGGCGCTGTCCGATGCTGCGCTATGCCAAAATCGTGCAAAACCATGCAAATGTGGGTTTTAAAGCAGGGAAACTGAAAGAGATAGGAATTGACCCAAAACGGCCAATAAGCTACTAGTTTCAGGGCTGAGACCACTCCTCCGGGGACACATAGGCTGCTCAAAGCTCCCTACTCTCACTGGTGAACAGAGAAGCTTCCTCCTATCCAAGTAAGGATATGGGCAACACAGGAAACTATACCACAGTCCGGAATTCAGCAAAACTTGAAATCTCGACTAATCTAGTTCACCAAAGGCGGGAAAAGAGAATATTTTTTTTTGTTTTTTTTTTGTTTTTTTCAGGAAACAGTAGAAAAACACACAGAAAACACTGTAAATGCTATAAAAAGGCTAGCATACTTTAGTGTGCAGCCTACAACAGTTATACAATACAAAAACTACTTAAATTGATATAAAACAAGTTGATATTCAACAACAGATTCCGATGTGCCTCAGAAATGGCTGAATACTTAATCCTGATTTATGTTTCCTTGCCATCAGTGTCACCTTTCGTTAACTCTAAGCTTATACTAAACTGGTTTGGTACTCTTTATTTGCAGGTCAAATAAATTCCATATTTGTAATGATTATGACTATAGTAATTAATCACCTATAGTGCTACCATAGTGGTTTATCACCTCATCAACTCTGACTGATAGCATTTTAGACTTTAAAAAGATTTTGTTCACAGTCTCATAGGTCTACCCTTATGCAATGTTTCTCTGCAAATGTCTGTGTCAGCTGTTAGTAGAATCCTTGATTGCAGTATGTCCAGATTACCAAATTTGAAGGAATAAACCAAATGTGGCCTTAGCCTAATAATCTGAGTACTGCCGTATAAGATATTTGAAATTTAGTCACAGCCATAATGATCTAGGAGTCATTCCAGAGCTTCCACTATGAGTAGATGAATTTCAACTTGCTGAGTATTGGAATCCCCAGAATGCACTCACCCCCCCTACCCCCACATGCACACTTTGCTAAAGTGCTTTTTATAGGGAGGCAAGCTCCCCTGCACCTTGTGATGTGGGAAGCAAACCTTTAAGAACTGATATAACTGTAGAATACTGGAATGAGCTGGAATGACTGGAAGAAATTGGAATGAGACTAGAATGAATGTCTTTATCTGTTAGTTATACAAACTTGTGCTGATCAGGTGCCAGTATCTCCTTTATGTACCAAGTATTTTTGTACATTTCAGAATAAAGTCTGTAAAGAATGTAGTTCAGTTAAGAATGATTTATTATGTACAGTGGAGGTAGATGTCAAAAATACCCGAATACTGTCTGCAGTAACAGTGCTGAAAAACTGAACCAGTCTGCAGAAATTCTGTATTCCTTTCCTCCTGAATAGTATAAATAATATTCTGGAATGCTGGATATTAGACCTGATTTTTGCACTCAGACTCGAGCATCTGTATTGTAGACTTTCTGCATATCAGTCCAAACTAATTTTCATTGACTGTGTCTGAACTATTTCAATCAAATTAAATGTAAAGGTAACTAAATCCAATAACTGCTATGGAGACTCCCTCTACTCTAATAAAATAGCCAAAACCTGGAACTCACTACTCCAATATATCCTAAAAATACAGCCAGTCACAAATTCTAACTCCTCCTAAAAGAACACCTTACTAATCACTGGCTATGCTGCTGCACAGTTCCAGGTTAACTTCACTAGCATGTTGTCTCTGACTCTAACTAGATAAGCTCTATACTTACCAACTTATAGTCTCGTATGAGACATCATTATTATTTGTCTGAGTTTCGCCTCTTCTAACCTAACTTTGTAAAAAAAAAAAAGTTTGTTCTACTTTTGTTATTAAGACTTGTATACTCGACTATATGTTATAAACTAGCCTCCATGTAAATTTTAGTCAAATATTTTTGTACTTATACACTGTTTGTGACACTCTGCTGTATTTTTTACTGCTGTTTTTCTGTCAATTACTTGTTGCAGCTTTCCTCCCCAGGTCTCCGCTGAAAATGGGCTCCTGACCCAGTTGGACACTACCCGGTAAACAGTAAGAAAGAAAGAAAGAAAGAAAGAAAGAAAGAAAGAAAGAAAGAAAGAAAGAAGGAATAAAATAATACCAAAACTCTGCAAGTTTCTACATCTCTGTTTAGTCTTGGGTCCCAAAGCCTTGTAAGATCTGTTTGTTAAAACAAAACCAGGCAGATGAAATTGCCAGTATATTTTATCAAAACCAACTTAGAAAAGCCATTCAATGGGTCCACACCATAAGCTCATTACCTCCACAGGAATAACAGGACCAAAGTTCTTATGCACACACTTTATTCCAAACACAAAGAAAGTTATGCGCTTTCATCTCCCTCACCAAAACAGAGACTTCTTCAGAACTAAGTTATTCTTCCCACAAGCACCTCTTATGTTAATTAATTATACAGTTTACAAATTAAAAATTCTATAGTTAAAGTGATCCACACCGCTCCATAAACTGACAACTTAAATTTATGTTAAAAGTATAAAATGTTGAAGCTTTGATAAAAATGCTATATTACATCCAGACTTCTCTTTTATAACACTGGAGCCAAAGGAATGTTATGAATACCTGATGGGGTGTTAGAGTTTAATTTTGTTATCTAAAAAAAGTTCACTTAACTCCAACCGGAGCTCCCACCACCTATTTCGGGCATTTAATGGAACTTGTTCTAAGATCCCAAATTTAAATCTAGTGAAGACCAAACACTGTAAGGAGTGTTTATACAGTGAATTATTCACATTACAACTTGATATTGTGTACAGATGTCCGTAGATCCTTGTTTTAAGTTTTCTTTCTGTCTTACCTGTACAGTAACTGCCACGAGTTTGGCAGATTGAAATGTAAACTATACCCATGGTGTTACAATTTCCTTTGTAAAATTAACCTTGTATCCATTTTTCTTTAATACTATGTTGTTAGATTCAAGTATGTAGGGGTATTACCTGCATGTCCCACACTTGGTAGTACCTTTATCAAGTAAAGAAATGATTTTGACAGGGTATTCAAATACTGATTTTAAATTCCCCCCATCTTGTAAACAAAGTTCGGCTCATTCCCTAGAATTTTTAGGACATCAGAATTGCCCTTAAAAATTGTCCAGTTTCTAGATATATATTTTCTCACCTACTTTTCCCCTACACCACATGGTATTACTCTACTGTCACTGTGTTGAGAATTGTTCTTTGCCTTGGATATAGTACCACCAAGGTTAGTTTCACCTAATAGAGGCTTGAATTTAGTTCTCCACCCATCCAAAGTGTGAGCCATTATGAGTTCTAATACTTTGTTGGGGTACCCTCTGTTTTTAAACATGTTTGTAATAATTTCCATCTCTTGGTGGAAACTGTTGGTGTCTGTCCTGACAAGTTGCCCCTTAAAAATGTTACACTTGATGAATTTAGGGTGATAGCTTTTGTAATCTAGGTAATCGTTAGAAAATGTGTGTTTCCTGAATAACTTTGAAGTAAAACAACCTGCCGCCTTTTAGGTGGGGGGATTCACCCCCCACATCCCCCAATGTGGGGGGCTGTGCCCCCTACACCCCCCCTAACTATATATATCAACTCCAGGGTCGCACAACACTGGGGAAGGGGGCAAATGCTTGTCGATCAAATGAACTTTCAGTCAAATGAACTTTCAGTCAAATGAACAGTCGACCATATGACATGGACCCACATACATAAATATATATATATATATATATATATATATATATATATATATATATGTGTGTGTGTGTGTGTGTGTGTGTGTGTGTATAGATTCACTTCTGATACTCAAAATACTGAAATATTGAATTTCAGTATCTTGAGACCAGAAGAATGAAACTCCACAACAACGAAAACCCAAAACACCGATATGCAAAACACTGAACCCTCTACTGACATAAAACTACACAAAACAAACATACAACAAAACACACTATTCTACATTTAAGTAGGTGGACAAACCCCCCCCTGCACCTCCCAAATGGGGTGCTGTGCCCTCCACTCCCCTCCATTTATATATACCAACTCCGAGGGTGCACTAATACAAAAACAGCAACACAACTCCCATTACACACATACCGCACATGTAAAACAATCACCACACTCAACACCTATACACACACACCCTCACCCATCTACGCTAAACTGCAACTACAACATCCAAACATAAAACAAAAACACGTCCCTACCCTAAATCCTTAGCTACTACATGCTTACCTGCATCTCCGAACATAACTGAACACCGACCACCATCTTCAACACTCACGCACCACTACGTCTTAAAGACACAGTACACTGTACACACACTGGGAAATTCTTACTGCACATTCAACATTCTCAGATTCAACAAAGTGCAGTTTTGACAAACTGCACTTTCGTTCTTCTGGTCTCAAAATACTAAAATTCGATATTTAAGTGTTGAGCATCAGAAGTGAACCCATATACATACACACACACACACACACACACACACACACACACACACACACACACATATATATATATATATATATATATATATATATATATATATATATATATATAGATAGATATTTATATATATCATCTGTAAGGCCATATAGACCTATGGATTTCCTCATTTTGACAGACTCACTTTCTAAACTAATTTCACTAACTGAGAAAAGCTTATCAATGCATTTATTTTCTAGTTTAGCCTACAGTAAGGAACTAATATTGATATAGTCTTTAATTTCTAGCTCACATTATCACAAAATATAACATTTATTAAACATAATCTAATTAAGTTCTTGTAGGCTGTATGTTAGGCCTCCTCTGTTGTTTCCCCTCTTTGAGTTTCATTAGAAATACTTTAGTTGCTCAACCCCCATTAAAATATGCCTGAGTTTGAATTACAGTTTTGATGCTTCTTGTTTCTTTCCTTTTTCTAAAATCTTATGATAAAATGTCTTAAACCATATTTAGATTCATTATAGAAATAATTTAAGTAATTAATTATTTAGTATTCATAATTTATTATTCACTATTCATTGTTTACTTTTTTAATAATATTCTTCATATTTATATACATATTTATATACATATTTTAAGGAATGTATATTTAGAACATTTTTTTACTGTGTATTAGTTAATGCATTTGATGGTTCAACATGAAGATGAAATTCCGTTCAGGGAGATGAAGCTAAATCTGATGTTTCTCTTTATTTTTTTTTTTTTTTTTTTTTATTAGTTTTAGTTTTTCATATTAGTTTCTATTTGTGGTTCTATTAGAAGGTAATCACAGGAGGTCTAGCAGAGAGAAGTGAGACAAAGGACATACTTTTATACACCGGACTTTATTGTTTTTGGTGGCATAAACTTTTTGGTTTCTAGTTTTGGTGGTAGATTCATAAGTTCATAGTTAAGTACTAAGCTAGATGCCCTTGTGGGTCATATTAAGCCTATCCAGTCTCCTTTTTTGCACTCTAATTAACATATTCCATTTGCTACAGATTGGTCTTACCCATCCCAAGGTTAGTTATTATATACTACCCCTGATGAGAATAACTGGGATCATACTATAGATAATTCGAGGAAACACTTGCATGTGGTAAAGAATTTAGGACCTGCCTCTGTCCATTAAGTAATGTTATACTTTATCATCCCTTTACACAATGGTGGAGCGTCCACCAATCTGGGAAATTATAGACCCATCAGCCTAACTAGCCTGATATGGAAGGCCATGGAACGGATTATCATGGACCTCATTAACAAGGACATTGGCAACCTCCAAACACTCGATCCCACACAGTTTGGCTTCATCAAGGGGTGGTCATGTCTGTTAAATTTGGTTGAATTTTTTGAGACAGTCAACAAAGCCATGGATGAGGGGAAGACAGTGCACACTACCTACCTTGACCTGGCCAAAGCCTTCGACACTGTTCCCCACTCAGGCATAATAGATGAACTCTCTCAACTAGGCATCAATCCGTATGTTATCAGATGGATAGCTAACTGGCTCACTGATAGAACCCACCTGGTCAAACTAGGGGAAGTCACTTCAAGCAGTAGATTCATATTGAGTGGAATACCCCAGGGTTCAGTCTAGGGACCTCTGTTATTTGCAATATACTTTTCTGAGGTGCAGACCAAAACCAGTGGGCTATGGCTGACCAAATTTGCAGATGACAGCAAGTTGGGCACTGTCATCAATTCCCCTAGTGAGTGTGGACATCCAGCAAGAGGGTCTCACCTAAACAAATGACTGGTGCCAGAAAAATGGCCTCAAGCTGAATACAAAAAAATCCATCATCATCCCCTTTGGGGAAAGGGATGTCCCCAAAAATTATAACATTAATAACATCCTAAGCACGCAGTCATTTGTGAAGGATTTTGGCACTCAGATTGATAGCAACCTGACTTTTGACCACCATGTTGCTTCCATTGCTTGGAAAGCTTTCTACATGGCCCACCTCATAAGTAAGGGTATCTCATCCAGGGACAAGGAGGTCATAACATCTATGTATTCTTCCCTTATAAGGCCCATTATTGAGTACAATGCCCCATTCAGCATGTACCTCACAAAGCACATGCAGCAGAGAATCCAGGGCTTCAAAAATCTTCCATACACAGAGAGTCTAAAAGCCCTGTCCCTCTACTCTGTTTCATACAGACTCCTCAGAGGTGACCTCTGTCTGGCATACATGGTGATCTCAGACCTCACCTTGATGGGACTACTGCATATCCGCAAGTCAAGCTCCACTCAGGTAACCCACACATGCGGTCTCAACCTGGTCTGTGACATCAATAGGACTTGTTAGCGGGACAGATTCCTGTCCCAGAGGCTCCCCCATCTGTGGAATAGACTCCCTCTTCATGTCAAGCAGAGTACCTCTTTGCCCCTTTTTAAGCACAACCTGGATAACTGGATGGGAAATAGGAAATACATCCCTGGGATTCCACCCATGCCCCTGCTGGACAGGGGCATTGGATGTTGATTTGTCTATACATGGGCTAAACTCTTGGCTAGGCTTATAAGGGCCTCAGGGCCAATAGCCTAGTAAGTTCCTATGATCCTATGATCCTATTAGTAGTACAGGGGTCAGTCCTGGGTAAATTTTCTGTTTCCCATACGTAGTTCCAAGTTACGATTGAATATGGACAGGGAAGAAGTTTGTTTTATGTGGATGAGGAGTCTGTTCCATAGCAGCTGTATCCTTTGTGAGATAAACCTGTCCCTTGCAAACCAGACCAATAATTTCTGATGCCATTTGGTATAATTGTTAAGCCAGTGGGGTTTGGTATAATGGTTAAGGTCACTACCTCATAAGCACAATGTATATGGTTTGATTCTGAAATCAGGATATTGGCTAGGCTTAAAATGGCCCTCAGAACATTTATCCTAATATTCACCTATGAACTTTTGTACCATTTGACTTGCTGACATGCTGTAAATCCATCAGTATTGGGTCAGAGGATGTCTTGTATGTCAGATACCAGTCACCTGTCTGTAGGACCCAGAATACAGTGACAAAGGATTGAGTTAGTCCATGTAGGACATGTTGTTTAGGCCTTGTTTTTAGTAAGGTATCTCTGTGATCATTCCAGTTGTTGAGTGTGTGTGCACATATACACATCACAGTGGGTATTATATTCAATGACTGGCCTAATGATGGCTGCGTAAAAGGGGACAAGGACATCCATAGATCTAAACACAATCCCTTTGTTTAGAAACTATGCAAAATAGGACTTTCTTACAATAATGAATACACAGTGGTAAAAAGTTAGGCCACTGTCCAGATAAGTTCTGAAATCCCAAACAACTGAGTCAACTCTTAGGGTTGTATTGTTAATGTGGCAGTTACTTGGAATATATGACTTCCCAAAGGATACAGTAATGCATTTTTGGCATTTAGTTTCAGTCCATGATTTTGGCACCAGTTATTTATTTGGGACAAGCCTTCCTGTAGGATGCCTAAGTCATTCAGGGATTCATAGGATCATAGGATCATAGTAGGTTACTGGGCTAATAGCCCCAGGGCCCTTACAAGCCTAGCCAAGTTCAACCCATGTTCCCAAGGGTGTCTGGTTCAAGTAGACATGAAAATCAGCACCTATTGCTCTTGCCAAAAGGACACAGGTGGAACCTCTGGGGTGAATTTCTGGTTACCCATCCAATCCTCCAAATTGTGCTTAATTAGGGGTAATGAGGGGCTTTGTTTAACATGAATAGGAAAAATGTTCCAAAGTTGGGGCAACCTCTATGAGACAAATCTGTCTCTCCAGCAAGTTCTGTTGATGTTACATAACAGGTTAAGATCATTTGAGTGAGTGACCTGTGTGCCATTTGACTTGCGAACAAGCATGCATTTCTATTAAAGCTGGGTCAGAGATTGCTCTATATGCAAGGCACAGGTTGTGTCTCAGCAGTCTGTACAACTCAGATTTCAGTCTGTCCACATAAGACAGATCTTGAAGATCCTGAATTTTCTTGTAAGGAACCTTTGTGGTCTCTCCAATTGCTGCAGGTGTTTGGAAAGGAGCATACCAAAGGGAGCATTGTACTGTATTATTGGCCTGATGAGGAAAGAGTACAGTGGGGTCATAACCTCTTTTTGTCTGGAAGCAATGCCCTTAATTATGATATGAGCAATATAAAATGCCCTTCTTACCACTATGGAGACATGGTGATTGAAGTTAAGGTTGCTGTCCACCTGTGTGCCCAGATATCTCACCACTGATTGTGTGCTTAGGGTATTGCTATTGATGTGGTAGTTTGCAGGAACATCACCCTTGTCGAAGAGGATGATAATGCATTTTTATGTGTTAAGCTTAAGACCATGACCATGGCATCAGTCATTAGTCTGCGTTAGGCCTTCTTGCAGGATGTTGAGATTGATAGGGATTTCAGTGATCGCTTCCAGTTTGCAGTCATCAGCAATCTTTGTCAGCCAAAGTTCTTTAGTTTTAGCCTATAGTTCAGAGAAGTAGATTCTGAACAGTAGGGGTCCCAGAGCCAATCCCTGTGGAACACCACTGGTTATAGGTCTGCTGGAGGAAGTGGAGTTCCCTATTTTTACTGTATGAGTTCTATCAGTGAGCCAGTTTGCAACCCACCTGTCAGTATATTTGTTGATACCCAGCTGGGTGAATTTATCAATGATATCTGAGTGGGGGATTGTGTCAAAGGCTTTGGTAAGTCTAGGTAGGCCAAACACACAGATTTGCCCTCATCTAGGACTTTGGTGACTATCTGGAAGAAGTCCACCAAGTTTAACAGGCATGATCTCCCCTTGACAAAGCAAAACTGGGTGAGGTTGAGGATTTGGACATATCCTATATCTTTGTTAATATGGTCCATTATGATTTGTTCCATGGCCTTACAGATAAGGTTGGTCAGGCTAATGGGTCTATAGTTCCCAAGGTCCGTGGATGCATCCCTTTGTGCAAAAAACGACAGCAGTTTTCCATTCTGCTGGGATAAAGCCAGTGCTTAGACTGTGATTGAAAAGCCTGCTCAAGGGTGATGATAATTCCTGTTTTAATGTATGTCGAACACAGCCTGGGATGTTGTCTGGACCTATAAAGGCTATGTTTTTGGCCTTAGAGAGGGCATTTAAGACCAGATCCTTGAAGATACTAGGCGGGGGACAGGTGTTAGGGATGGTCTGAGGTATATGTGGCAGGGACAGGGGAGTGAAGTTTTCACTGAAACTGTCAGCCAGCAGGTTTGCTATATCCACAGGTTCTATATATGTAGTACAATTAACTAAGAGTTCAGTGCATGAGGGTTAACTGCTCCTAGCTTTCCTAGCTAGTCATCATATTTAATCCTTCCCAGAAGGAAGACAGTAATAAACTAATCCAGTTCCCCTCTTTCCAGTAGTTTCTTATTCATTCATTAATACATCTAGCTGAACTTTCCTGTTTATAGAGTATAGAATCTATGTTCTGAAACAGCAAAAAAAAAAAAAAAAAAAACCTTCTCCCTAACATATGAACCTCTAACATAACCAAGCCATAATCAGATAAGGTTAGCAATTATTATGTTCATAGGCTCATAGGTTTTTACTAGGCTGTTGATCATTGAGGATTTTTAGAAGCCTAGCCATACATTCCCATAAAGTTATGAGCCCTCGTGTTTTAAATATGAATAGTAAGCAAGATGGTCAGCAATGTATTGTGGGGCACTGAGGAAACTGTAGACCTTAACTGATGGACAAGACCTCCCGGTATGCACAAGTCCTTTGACCCTTACTCTACTAGGTGTGGGAATACAGGTAATTTCTGGCCAGATCTGCTCCATAAATGCCATATGATGAAGAACAGATCTCTAAAATGGTAAAAGTTGTGACTGTTGCTGTTGTGTAGCCATTGAATGAAGCTGGTGTAGTTGGATCAATTATGACTTTGACACCTGTGGTTGCTTAGGAAGAACAAGACCTGAATTCCTTTTCAGTCTTGCTGCTCATGGAGGAAACTGGCTGCATGGTAATTGCATGATATTTCTGGGAAGGCATGGAGATTACTTCTGCTATAGTTAAGTCTCCTGAAGGTACTTTATTGTTAGGAAATGGGAGGAAGAAGAGGAATCTGGCATTTCAGTATGCTAAATGGCATGCGTAATTAAGGTCAACATTTTGTATTTAAATGTTAATGGTTTAAAGGAAAGTAAAGACTGTTGACTGGTTAAAGACACAAGAATGTGCTACTGTTTTTTATTTTATTTATTTATTTTATATTTGTTTACCAGGAAAATCTGACTAGACACGAGTCTTTTTCAGTGGAGGGCTGGGGAGAAAAGCTCCGAGAATTGTACAAAAGTAGGATATTTAGTATGTTTTCAAATCAAGATTAGGAAGGGTTACAGTAAGATGAATGTTTACATTTTTTTTGATGACTATACTGATGTTCTTTTATGTTATTAACACTATTGTTGAAGTTTGGAAGTTGGGCTATACCATTGTCTGCTGTTTACTGATTGTAGGTTTATACCATCCAGTTTTAGGATGGTTAATCTATATGCACTAGGGGGAATGTACTTCCAAATTTGAGACATTAGAGAAGGAAGTGCAGTATGTTTATTTATTTATTCATTTATTTATTTACTTACTTACTTACTTATTTATTTATTGACATTTGTTAACTGAGAAAGTCCACTGGGTCAGGAACCTATTTTCAATGGAGGCCAAGGGAGAAAATCTCTACTACTAAAAGGTTTGTGTCTGTGTCTTTCGGCTTTTCCCGGTTAGGGGTTGCCACAGCGGAACTCCAGTCCGCTAATGATTGGCAGTTGATTTTTACGTACCGGCTTGCCAGGCCTGACACACAACCTTCAACTAAGGTATGCCCATTCACGCATGTCTCCACGCAGAAGACGCTCTAGCTGAGAATCAAACCGGACAGCGTCTTACTGTGAGGCAACAACGCTACCGCAGCACCACCACCGCGGTCTCTACTACTAAAAGGTATACATAGTTAAGGACTTAAACAATTTTAACAAAAGTAAGTTCATAAAATTGACATAATTATTATATACATGTATTGGTGGAGTTGCTATATACATGTAATGTATATACTAGGCATAAGGTGTAAAACTTATATGATTTAACAAGGTATGCTCAAAAGAAGTTTTGAATTGATAGTGTAGATAGGAGCAGTTGAACTGTAAAGGTTTGAGAGAAGGAGGAGGGAGGGAGAACTGCAACAGTAATGAGGAAAAGAAAATTAAGGGGATATTATAGCAATAACCCATGCCTGGGTGTGGGTAATGCTAAATTTACCCACGGTTGGCGTGGTTTGGTCCCGAGGGCGAAGCCCGAGGGACCAAACAAAGCCAACCGTGGGTAAATTTAGCATTACCCACACCCAGAAGTGGGTTATTGCTATTATACCATGACATTATTTAAGAAAAGAAACTATTACTTTTCTTAAATAATGGCATAGTATGATGCCTGTTTACTGCCCTTCCGCAGATGTCTGGCATCCGCGGCAGTTCTGATGTACTGCGCAGTACATCAGAGCTGTGGGCAAAAGCAACGGAGAAAGCAAGATCTCCGTTGCTTTTTTTTAGTGTCTCGCTATGTTAAATGAGTTTAACATAGCGAGACAGTTTTAAAATAAGCAACGGAGATGTCCGTTGCTTATTTTAAAACTGTCTCGCTATGTTAAACCCATTTAACATAGCGAGACAAAAAAGCAACGGAGAACTTGCTTTCTCCGTGCTTTAAACACTGTCTCGCTATGTTAAATGGGTTTAACATAGCGAGACAGCTTTAAAATAAGCAACGGAGATCTCCGTTGCTTATTTTAAAACTGTCTCGCTATGTTAAACCCATTTAACATAGCGACAATGTTTAAAACGAGTTATACTAATGGAAAAAAGTCCGGGCGACTGGACCTTTTTCCATTAGTATAACTCGATTTACAACGGGCACGCTGGCCAACCAGCATGCACGTTTTGGGGGCGGGGGTCATGGTATAATAAGGAATAAAGGCACTAGTTATTAAAGGTAGTAGAAGAAAAATATATAAAGGAAAAATGGTGTGGAATAAAGAAGTTATATTAGCTCAGTGGCTGAAGAGTGAAAGAGAGAAAGAGATGAACTATATTATTTAGTGATGAGACTGGTGAGAGGACAGAGAGCAAGAAAATCTGGTGAATACAAAGAAAAAAGAAACGTATGATAATTTATGATGGTCTATAGTTTTGGCACAGGAACAGATCTGATTGGTGAGGAAGTGTTTCTTCAGAGATAGTTTGAATGCTTTTAATGAATCTAGGAGGGTGATATCTGGGGGAAGGACATTCTATTTCCTAGCAGTGGCATAGCAGTGAAGGATCTGACCGGCTCTTCTGTTAGGTTTGATAGTGGTTAAACGTTGTTTATTAGTGGGTCACAGATTACAGGATGGGGAATATGGTTGTACAATGTGCTGTAGGGCAGGACAGCTGTCTGGTTTGCAAGTTATTTTATGAGCAAGAGTTAGTTGTGTGGAGTCAAGGTAATATTGGAATTCACGCTAGTTTAATTCCTTAAGGGCTTGACAGTGATGTAATCAGTAAGGTATGCATATTTGGCAATTTTATGGTAGCATGATTGGAGTTTATTTTTAAGAGACTGGTGGAGGTTGATCAAAATGGGCGCCCAATATAAGAGGAATGCTAGCAGGAGAGTATTAGCAAGTGTCTTTTTGGTGGGCTTATCCATGTAACGTTTGCGTCTTATAGAGTCTGCCAAGTTTAACATGTTCACTTGAAAGGATATGTGTTGTGTCATTAATTGTCTCCTGAATTTTACTTTGCCAACAAAAGGAGGAAAACCTGCACTTTTTGAAGGGAGACTTATTGGAATGTAGGGAGTTCTGCCTGATTGGTAATGTAGGGATGATTTATTTTTCAGGGATATTGGCTATGGAAATGTATTTTTGGTTGAGCACGGAATGTTTTTGTATGGATGGTTTCTGTCACTGGTTGACTAGTTTTTTGGACCATCTGCTATTGTAGTGGAATTCTGTTTTAGTATTGTTTAGATAAGATTGGGAGAAGTTTTTTTTTTTTTTAAGTTTTACTGATATTCTTTTTCAGGCTCAGTTTATGGGTTATTTCTGTAGGCTATAGGGGGACATTTGTGATGTATGATTTTAATGATTTTTGGTCTTCCTAATCAATTGCATTTAAGAATATACTTAAAATGAATTCTGCTTTATTTTGAAGCAGAGTTACTCAGACCATGTTATAAAGGAATGATAAGATTTGTGCAGGTTACCTGTGAAGTTAGAAGTGGGAGGATATTTGGAGGTTATTGAGATTTTGGAGGTTAGATGTATGCACCACCATAAAATATGATACCATTGTATAACTGTGTTGCTAGGAAGGAACAGGCATGTCCATTACTCTGTGATTCAAAAAACGGAGCAGCAATACATGACTAGTTTATTTTAAGTCAGGAGATGTGGAGGACAGAAATGCTTATTTGTTAATCAGAGTGCAGTATTTGATGGGTTATTTTGCTTTTGGGATATGTAAGAATTGATAAGACTGTAGTATACTGGAATTAACTGAACTGAGACTGGAATGAATATCTTTATCTGTTAATTACCCAAACTTGTGCTGAACAGGTGCCAGTCTATCCTTTATGGGCCAAGTCTTCTTATACCTTACACAATAACATTTGCAAAATATAGTTCAGTTAAGAATGCTTTATTATGGGGGCATGGCCAAGATGTGTGACAGGACTTTTTATTCAAAATCAAGCCTAGAAAATTGTTTTTTTTAATATATTATGATATCAGTTAATATTTTCTAGGATTATATTAAAAAATTACTTCAGTTTAGATTTTTTCCTGTCAAAACATGCATTGGAATATTTCACTCATTGCTGACCCTCAGAATGAGTTTCTCAAAGGCTAATTGCCAGGAAGCAGCTCTTAAAAAGGAACCACAATCCTTACTTTCAAATATCCAGGAATTATCAACAATAATTGATAAAATGGACTTAAAGCTGGACAATTTCAATGAAAAATGTTTTAAACAGATGAAGATTATTCACAAAGATTTTCAGCAACAATAAAACACAAATAACAGGAATTGAAGAATCATTATATTATATGGACTATAGACTACAGGAAGGAGAAAATAACAGAATTCTTACTAAAGCAAAATACATTACTTCAAACAAAAGTGGATGACCTAGAAAATAGGCCACATGAAAATAACATCATCATTTTTGGTCTCTCAGAAAACATTGAGGATAACAACATGGTTAGCTTTTTAACATCTTGGCTATATTAAATATCTGACTTACCTGAAGATCTATCCTATGGCATCAAATGAGCTCATAGATCATTAAATTATTCTAAAACTAACAAAACCCCATCTAAATCTGTTATTGTAAGATTAATTTCATTGCATGACAAAGAAATGGTCCTAAAAACAGCTTGGGCTAAAGCACCTATTAAAATAAATGATGCTGTCATATGTTTTGATAATAACTATTACCTAATGGTTATTGCTAAAGGAAAGCTTTTTCTACCATTACTCAAAGAACTCAAAAAAGCTCATTAAAACCCATCTTTTATTCCCTGCTAGACTGAAGATTTTCTTGCATGATGGTCCTAGGATTTTTGAAGACTTGGATTCTGCACTGGTATTCATAAAATCAAGTAAAATACAGACAAAATTGAAGAAATGGAATGGGCTAACTTCTCACTGAAAAGAGTGGCAAATTGTACTTCATCAGAAAGAAATAAGAAACTAAAAAAACAAGTGATATTTGAACTATATATTTTCCTGACCATTTGACTACTTAAACAGATCTGGGTTCTCATTGCCTGTTGTCTTGCGTTTTTGATGCTCTGTGATATTGGATTGTCAAGCTGAAATCTTTAAAGTTTTACTTGTGTTTCTTTAATAGTTATTTGCTTGGGAAAAAAGAAAAAAAACAATAAGGTTAGTAAAAGTGTTATAAATTATTATTTTCCTTGTCTTTTTCTTTTTTTCTCTCTTTATATAATGTTTGTTTCTATCATTCAGTATATTTCATAGAAAAGGACTTGTTTTTAGGCTCTGATGCTTTTACAATTAGAATCTGTGCTAATATAGAAGCCTGCCATTACTTGACAGTTATTTTAGCACGAGACTTCTTTACTACAAAAAAATGAAAAAAATACTCACCAACTTTCCCTCTGGAATCATTAGAGTTGCTTTTCTTAACTTTTTAGACTTGAGAGATCAGGTCTCGAGCCATTCTAATGTTCAGCATGCTTATTTGGCTTCAGATATATGCATAACATAAAATAGTGATCTCTGACATATGACGAAGAGATTCTGCAACCAAAAGAATGTGGCACCACTTGAAACACAAGAAAATGGAAAACTTAAAAGAAGAAGAAGCTATAATATAAGAATGTAAGCTTTAACTTTTATATATTATTATAAAAATGCATTTTAATGCTTTTATTAGTAGCTCTTGCAAACATAAACAAGTCTGTTTACAATAATTGGCATTTTCAAAATGTGTTTAAACAGAGCTCTTTAATGCTCCAGATATTGATACTGAGCCTTTAGTCTGATTTTGAAACAGTGCTAGGAAGTTGTGCAGTAGCAAGCAACCCTAACCACATTTACTGGCCGACAATTACAAGAATGCACATTAAATTGTTCAGAACTCAGTTTTATGAAGGGAAAGAAAGGTGTTAGATTTTAAACACTTCTTAGCTTCCTGAATGTGTTTGCTTATTTTATGGTGTCACCATCAGTTAATGGGCTGTATTTATAAGTCTTCAAAATGAGTTTAAAATACAATGGTAAATTATTTTCTAGTATATCAGCCTATCAGAAAGGTAGATGAGTTCTGTTTTTATGGAGATTATAAAGGTTCTCATTTGGATATACAAGTTGAAAATGACATAGTATTATATGATTCTAAGGTAACCTTCTAAAGTTACTGTCAGCTGCCTGTTGGGTGCCAGGATCTGCCACATAATGCACACACTCAGGTCACTCCACAACAAGTACAGATATGACTCTGTCATTGTCCATGTTGGTGGGAATGACCTGAGATGTACCTCCCAGGACTACATGAAAAGAGACATGGAGGAGCTCTCCAATCTTGTAGTCCAGGCAGGTATGATCATAGCCCTGAGTAGCATCCTGCCATCACCCAGAATGATGCCACAGTACAAGGACAAGATTACTGACTTCAACAATTGGATAAGCTTCAGGTGACATTCTAAGGGGATCCAGTATCTGTCTGCCTGGGATGACATGATCGACAGGCCACAATGCTTTGCCAGAGATGGCCTGCACCTGTTGCCCTTGGGATTCTGGATACTAGGTAAGGCTCTTGCCACCCCTATAGTACCTTTTTTAGGCAAGGTTCAAATGACAAATTCACCACCATAATAGGTACAAGCAAGCAAAATCTGAGGGTAATGCTACTCAATGCTAGAAGTCTAAACCTCAAAATGCACTCACTCGAGGCACTCCTTAAAATGGAGAACATCGACATCTGTGCAGTGACAGAGACCTGGTTCAAGGCTCCAGAGAGCACCCCTGCATTTCCAGGCTATAATTCATACCACACCTTTTGGCCACCAAACCTGGACCGAAACCCTAAAGGCGGAGGCGTGTCCATATTCATTAAGGATATCCACATCTCCAGGCTAGTTGCTCAGCATAATGCATCCGAGATTATCCAAGTACAACTAACTCTGGGCAAGACCACAATCCAAGTTGTAGCTTGCTATAGATCCCCACCATGCCCCAGGATTCCCACTCCTCATTTCTTGATACACTGGTAAAATATCAGGGTACAACCTAACACCCTAATAATGTGTGATTTCAATTACCCCACCATTAACGGGGAAAACTACTCATGTACCAACTCTTTTGCTCAACGCTTTTTGGAATTCATAAATTCTAACACCTTGGATCAACATATCCACACCCCCACCAGGGGCAGCAAAATTCTAGACCTGGTCATTACCAACATGGTGACTGGTGCTCCACAATAGAGATCAGTTCCTCATTGGTCAGATCTGACCACAAGCTAATCATCCTAGACATCCACATCCTGCTCCCACCTCCACCCCCATTAGGGAAACCACCGTAAAAAAAATTTCCAAAGCCAACTTCATGCTTCTTAAGACAGAAGTGGCAAACTTCATGACACCTGTGCAGGTGGATAATAGAGGTACGACTGCTGAATCCTGCACAAATGCGCTTTATAAGCACTTACACGAGTGCATGGATCATGCTATCCCTAACAGAACCAAGATGCTATCCTTCAAAAAAAGGAAGCCAATCTGGTGGTCCCCTAGCATAAACAAACTCTACAACAGAAGAAAGAAACTGCTGCAAAAAAAGAGTAAAATCCCATGATTGGAGTTATTCCCTGGTCAGCCTCAGTAAGAAGCTGAGATCCCTCATAAAATCCTCCAAAGCTAGTTAAGAAAACAAAATCACCACTGTTTCTAAAGACAACCACAAAGCATTCTATAGCTATGTCAAGAATTTCAATGGCAACAATCAGATCTGCTCTAAGTTACAGCTCAACGGCAGTAAATATGCAGAACCAAATGATATTGCCAACATCCTGGCAGATAGGTTCATTGCTAACTTTACCTCCCTCTCAGCCCTAAATGTCCCATCTCTATACCAGAAGAATGCAAAGTTTCTGTAATCACAGCTGCACAGGTAAAAACCACACTCTCCAAAGCCAGGAACAAAGCATCCATGGGACCTGACAACATCACAGACTGCATTCCACATGAACTACAGAATGAACTGGCACCCCACCTAAGTATCATGCTCAATCATAGCCTCACCTCAGGCTTTGTGCCCACTGAATGATACACAGTGACGGTTATCCCACTCCACAAAGGAGGATCCACCACAGACCCTGGGAACTACCGCCCCATTAGCCTGATGAGCCTGATCTGCAAGGCCATGGAACGTATCATCATGGAACTTATAAACAAAAAAATTGGACCCCACCCAGTTTGGGTTTATAAAAGGCAGATCATGTCTCCTAAACCTGATAGATTTCTTTGAAGCAGTCACCAAAGCCATAGATGAGGGTAAGGTGGTTCACACAGCCTATCTAGATCTCACCAAGGCTTTTGATACCATCCCCCACTCTGGAATTATAGATAAACTCACTAAACTAGGTATAAATCCCTATGTCACAAGATGGGTTGCCAACTGGCTCACTGACAGAACCCACACTGTGAAAGTAGCAGACTCCAAATTCAACTTCAGACCAGTGACAAGTGGAGTACCACAGGTTTCAGTCCTGGGTCCTCTCCTGTTTGGTATCTACTTCTCTGAAGTACAGGCTAACACAGAAGGTCTTTGGCTAATGAAGTTCACAGATGACTGCAAACTAGGAGCCATCATTGAAACTCCTAACGATGTGGACATCCTACAAAAGGGTCTCACTGAGACAGATGCCTTGTTTCAAAGCCATGGCCTCAAGCTTAATGCCAAAAAGTGCATTGTCATGCCTTTTGGTAAAAACTCTGTACCCATGAACTACCACATAGGCGGTAGTCTACTTAACACCGAATGTGTGTCAAGAGACCTTGGGACACAGGTGGACAGTAGTCTCTTCTTTGAAAATCACATCACCACAGTAGTCAGGAAATCCTTCTACATGGCACACCTCATCAAAAAAGGTTTCTCATCCAGGAAAAAAGAGGTAATTGTTCCCCTCTACTCATCACTCATTAGACCCATTATAGCGTACAGTGCCCCTTTTACTATGTACCTCACAAGACATCTACAACAACTGGAAAGGCCACAGAAATACCTCACAAAGAGGATTACCAGCTTCAAACAGATGCTCTATGTAGACTGTCTCAAAAAAACTCCAGCTTTACTCCGTCGCATATCACCTACTCAGAGGCGATCTCTGCCTAACATAAAAAGCTATGTCAAAGTCAGAGCTGTTGGATATGCTCCACTTAAAGAAATCCCAATCCCTCCGAGCTACACGCTCCAGGGACCTAAACCTTGTCACCACAATGAACAGAACATGCTGTAGGGATAGATTCCTGTTCCAGAGACTTCTCATACTCTGGAACAAACTACCTATCTATATCAAACGAAGTTCCTCATTAGCACTCTTCAAGAAAAATCTTGACAATTGGATAGGAAATAGGAAATTTACCCCAGGGATCACTTCTGTGGCTCTGCTTGACAGGGGCACAGGAAAATCATTTTCTTGGGGGGCGAAAGCCAGGGTACCTTTTTGGCTTGACTTATATAGGCCCTAGGGCCAATAGCCTAGTACCTACGTATGTACCTATCAACTTATGCAAATAATTATTTAACATAAATTCCAAATAACATTTATTCACTTGTTTGATTTTAGTGACTAATCCATCAGAACATGTAAATGTAGGTTTTGAAATGGGTTGATATACACAGTTTCCATATGCAACTGTTCTACATAATACCTTTAAGCTTAACATTAATGAGTTATTATCAGTTCCATCAGTTCACATCTTCCATTAAGTATAATTAAGTCTAAGCAAACTTGACTTTACAGGAAGTCCTATTGTATGGCATTTTTGTTTGAGCAATGAATATTTATTATACATGCTTATATTACTGGTAGTGACAATGTATGGAAAAAAGACATTCTGTTTGGCTTTCTTATTACTTTAGTGTCAATTTAATTATTATAAGGAACATGTAATTTGAAACATTTAATTAATCATAACAATAGTGAATTTGGAAGGGCTCTAACAAGTGCATCTTAGACTTTATGTCTCATTACTGGTAAATGTTACAATGAAACAACCCATAAAACAAATTAATTACATTTGTTTACCTTAGGGCCAATATTGACCAAGTAATATGACACATATTTAAGTATAATAAGGGAGTGTTAAACAATTCTGAAACCCCATAGATTTCTTCAAACATTTTAAAGTGGGTTCCTCAGGTCTCCATTGAAAACAGACCTTTGGCTCATCTGGACCAACCCGGTTAGCAAATGACAAACAAACAAACAAATAAATAAATAAATAAAGTGCACTGAATTTTGTGTGGGGTACTGTCTTAGAACAGAAATGAAAAGGGTTATATGCAGACTCAGATTTGTTGACTTATTTGGAGCTTTGACCTTAAGCAAATGAATGATTTGTATGTATGAACTACAATTGTTTTTTAGCAGATTTGTCACTGAGGATTTAGTTCTGTACTTATACAATATACTCACAACTACTTATTGTTTTGTTAATTTATACACAGTCTTTGATTTCAAGACTTATTTGGTGTAATGATCTTAAACAAATTAATAATACTTTTCTTTTCTTACATGAATAATCTGAGTATATATTTATGTTATGTAGGAAAGCTATGTGTTTTATTATATATAACTGAAAAATATTCAGGAAAGTATATAGTTTACATTTGTTTCCTAAGAAATGTATGATATTTGATACAATAAGCTCATTACATATCCCACACTACAATACATTATTGTATTGTTTGATTTAAGTTATGTATAAAAGGAAATGAGTGTAGGCTGATGAGATTTCTATATAAGTAAAACATTTTTAACCAAAAAAAAAATTACAATGGTAGTTGCTGAATAAATGCTGTTATAGATTGGGTGGTAGATTTGGGTGGCAAATGCTACTCAAATTGAGGGTTTGTAACTCAAGGAGGGGTATGGGTCAATTTAATTTCATGAAACTAAACTATCTTGATTTTAAATATCCTTTTTTGATGTCCACTATGTTTATTATGTTAAAAGACTTTAGATTATATTTTTTATTTGAAATGTTGTTTCTCAATAACTTTGTTGCTGAGGGAGGAAAACGTTGAATCAACATATAATAGGGAAAAAAGGGGAGATTTTAATGGTCATTTTATCTTAACATTTATACATCATTAAAATGTTTCTTTTGAAAAATATTTCTATTAATATTAACAGTCTAAACAACACATGTAAAAGAGGAAGTTTACTTAAATACTTAAAGCTACACAAATCTCATCTAGTTTTTTTACAAGAAATGCATCTCCTAAAAGATGATATATCTAAATTAAATACTAAAATGTATACTGTATTATCTAGCTCAGAGCATACTCAAAAAAAGAGGAGTAGCTATATTATAGAATATTGCATTACCTCTTCCTAAGATTATAAAAACTTACAAAGATGACAAAGGAATGTTTTGCTCAGTTACAGTAGAAATGAATAGAAATGGTTTACCTTTATTAATATATATTGGATTCCGGGAATTGGGGTTAATACAGTTAAACAACATTTAAATCAAATTGTGCTTTTGTCTAAAGGACACATCATAACAGCGAGTGACTTTAACTGTATTTTAAATGAAAATTAAACTCGTGTCCCTGGTAAAAGG
Organism: Protopterus annectens; assembly: GCF_019279795.1. NCBI lineage: Eukaryota > Metazoa > Chordata > Ceratodontiformes > Protopteridae > Protopterus > Protopterus annectens. Next base: position 1,263,731,766 of record NC_056735.1, on the reverse strand, counting down.
GAGATATCATCTCAGGCCAAACACTTGATTGATTTTATAGAGTCATATCATCTTAAAGATGTTAATATTCAAGCTGATCCAAAATCACTTTTTTCACTTTCTTTTCTAATAGACATGGTTTTTATTCTAAAGTTGATAGAGTCCTTATTTCTAAAGAAATGATTAATAGCTTATCTAAAACCAAAGTCATCTTCTTTCCATTATCAGATCATAACGCCATAATTTTGATTTAATAATTAGCTCAACATTTAATGTTCAGATTAAAAGAATACTGGCTTATATTACTAAACTTAAAGACTTCAAATAATTTCTAACCACTGAAATTCAGAATTTTATTGATTTGAACACTACTGTAGACACCTCTGTAATATTTGTATGGGATACCTTCAAAGTTTATCTATATGAGAAAGTGACTGGGACAAAGATTTGCATGAGATACAGTCTAAATTAGATAAATTAAAACTTAAGAATAACACAAACAAAACTAATAAAGAGACTAATGAGAAAATTAGTAAACTAAATAATAAATCTCTAGACATACTAAATCATAAAACTATGATTAGTTTGAAAAAGTTCAAATTTATAAACTTCTCGACTAGCCCTAAATCTCTAAACAAGCTAGCAAATAAAACTAAAAGACTCAGTAAACTTAACTCCCCTAAAAAAGAGAAACATTTATGACTTACAAGATATATTAAAGGAATCTAGGGATTTTTTTTCATAAAATCGACTAAAATCCAAATGCCATAGAATCAAGAGATAAAATAAAAGACTTTATTAACAAATATACAAATAATGAACTCACTAAACAGCAAATAGAATCTCCAGATAAACATATCTCATTTACAGACCTTCAAAATCAAATTAGAAAACTAAAATCTAATAAAGCCCCAGGAAATGAAGGAATAATCCCTGAAATTTATAAACTTATGCCCAAAGCTGCCCTTAATTTATTACATAATTTTTTTAATAACTCAGATGGCTGCCATTAGCCCTCCCTCTTGGAAATATACCTTTATATCCCCAATACTAAGGACCCTTCTAAATGTTCTTCTTATAGACCTATTTCTTTATTGAATGTTGATTACAAAATGTTTATGTCTATTTACACTGATAGATTAAAGACATGTCTTCCAACCTTGATAGATGAAGATCAAACAGGTTTTATTATTAATAGAAATACATATGATAATATAAAAATAATTATAACATTAATTGACTATGCCAAAAAAAAAATAATAAATCTTGATATAAACTGTCAGTTGGGATTACTTGTTTATGTTATTAGAAGAATTAAATGTCTCTAATAGTTTTATAAATTTAATCTCACATCTCTATAAAGGTACTAATATTTCATAAAATATCCCAGTTTCTAAAGGAACTAATCAAGATTGTCCTCTTCCCCCCTTACTCTTTACTTTAATAATGGAACCGTGGGATAATCTAATAAGAATAGAAAAAGATATTGAAGGTTTCAAAATAAATCCAGACATATAATCAAAAATACAGCTATTCGCAGATGATCTTATTACATTAGAGGGAAATAAGGCTTCTATTACTACCTTACTTAAAATTATGGAAAATTTTCAAAAAAATCAGGCTTAATTTTTAATAATAATAAAACAAAATTACTCCCTATTTAGCCAAATAACTATAAAATAGATAAAAATGTATTAAATACTTAGCTAAATCTGAACAAATAACATATCTGGGAATTATACTAACTAAGGACATAAAGGATATAATACGCCTTAATTACAATCAAAGTTTACACGCTATCAAGGGTCATATAAATAATTGTAATATTTTTTTTTACAATGGAAGAGAGACTATCAATAATTAAAATGATAACACTTCCAAAATATTATATATTATACAGTCAATTTTTGTTACCTCCTCCAAAATCAATAATAAAAAAATAGTTTCAATAATATTAAGATTTTATGGTTTCCAAACACACCTAGAATGACATTACTGTATTACTTAAAATATTGGTCTAATGGAGGATAGGCTTCCCACACTTAGAATTATACACAACTTTTCTGTAATTAAAACTGCATCTCTATTAACAGATACAGGTTATACTGCCAAATGGAAAAAATAATGGAAGATATTGTCTTTTGATTTATGCACTATGCCTAAAGCTCACAAGTTATCTATACTAAGTAACCCATTTATATGGTTATTGAAAGATGTGTTTACTACATATACACTAACGTATAAATCTAGCTATATATCACTCCTTTTAAACAACTTTAGAAATTGTATTTATAACTTTCCAGTCTACAAAGAATGTTTTTTTTTTTCTCCTATCCCCTATAACCCTTTACACAGAGAATTATATCCTCCTCTGACCCTGCAAAAATGTTGTTATTCAAAGAAAATAATCTAGTATATTGGTTACAGAAGATGGTAAATGATTATTTGAAAACTACAGATAATTTGATATATGAGTTTGAATTAAATAGAAATCTATGGTTAGAGTTACAAATATGTAGACAGTTTATTTTAAATATAATTGATTTGATGTCACGCATAATTAAAAAATATGTCCCCAAGTTGTTAAATTACTTGATTATGACCATTTAACATAAATGTCCTGTTAAAGGTAAACTCTCACACATTTATAATATAATTAAAGAAGAAGCTTATAGTTGTCCAGAAAGTTTTTGGAACTATAATATTACAATTAATAATAACCAACCCAATGATCAAAATAAAACAATTATACTAGAATCAGCTAAAATGACTACTTCCTACTCAAATAGAGATTATTTACATAGAAAATTCTGTATAGATAATTTTTAACACCACATATAATGAGCCAAATCAATTGAAAGGATAGCTTTTGTTGGTGATGCAAACTAGAAAAAAATGCAGACTGAGTGCATATGTGTTTTGATTGTGTAGTTAAAAAAAACTATTGGGATAATATCAACAACCTACTCCAAGCTTGATTGTCTAGCAAATTTTCACTTTCTAACTCTCTAGTTCTTTTTAAAACACCAATGCCCTCATTTGTTAAAAAAATAAATATCATCTGGTTTGGTCAATATTAGCTGTGGCTAGAAAGGTCATAACAAAAAATTGGTAATCTGATGGCTCTCCTTTTTATGAATTTAAAAATATTATTACTGAGGTTTGTCATTTGGAATTATTGACCATTAAAACAAGATCCGTCAGAAAAAACTTTTTCATATAATATGTGGAATAATTTACAAAGCTTATTAGAAAAATAACGTGTTTGTATATGAAAGCAGTAATATTTACTATTGCTAATACAATATTTATAAGGGGATGTCTTTGTAAATACTTTAGCTATGTTGTGTTTGTTAAACAATCTTCTTTACCATACATTGATTTTATGTAAAAATCATATGCATTTGTTTGTTTATATTCACAATCAAATACATTTGTTTTAAAAAATAGAATGCTTTATTATGTACAGTGAAGATCAATAATATCCAAATAAAATAATGTTCTGGAATGCTGGATTACAGTAACAGTGCTGATAAATATAACAGTGCTGATAAATATACCCAAAGGTTCTGCACATATATTCAGATTTACCTGAATAATATCAGCTGAAACAATCTTTTCCTCCTGAATAATGCTAGATATTTGACCTGACTTTGGTACTCAGGCTTGAGTTTCTGTACTGCAAAGACCTTTTGCATATCAATCCAAAAACTAACTTAACTGACTCAACTGACACTGTCTAAAGTATTTCCTAATAAAACCAAAACCCTGTAATGTTTTACACTCCTCTTTAGCCTTGATTTCCAATGCTTGTCTTGCATGTGCCTCACAGTGTCTATCTATTCTTTATCTAGCATTCCATTGCAAGTACACATCTTTCCCTTGAGAAAGGAACATTCTGCAGCTTTTCCTTGAGAACTGTTATTTCTGCACATCTCATGTTAAGTCAGCAACATTACCTTTTCCCTTCTGCTGAACTGTCTTTTCCTGAAACTGCATGCATAAGTGAAAACATAAGTCCGACTTTATACTTTCAGACCTATTATTCTACCTTATGCCTAACAACTACTTTAAAGTGAAAAACCTCAGTCTAACAGGATATAGTAAACTTTAAAGAACATTAGCTGGGGATTCCAGACACTCCTGTTACACTTTTGGAGTTTGATCTTGAATTAGCTGTCATAAGGAGCCTAAGCCAGATCTTGATGGGCTTGATAATAGTTTCTGTACTAGTTTGGATCAGTAGAAGATTTTGGTACATTCTAGTTGTTTAATAAATGGCTATGGGCTAGAGATGCTTCTAGGGAGAGATTACATGGAGAAGACATTATGTATTTGAAGAAGAAGTGTGTTAATAATTATATAGAATAGGAGGCCAATTTATTTACTGATTATTGATTATAAGATTTTGTCTCAGATTATGTTGTATAGGTTGGAACTGTCAGATGGTTGCAGCTCTATGGAGGGGATTAAGATCATGCTTTATATGTTATGGTGGGTATATGAGATGGCAGATTGTGTTAAGACTATTGCAGAGATATGTGACTGAATCTTGAGCAGAAAAAAAAAACATTGTTGATGTTTTCATATGACAGTTTGGGATACATTGATAATGCTGCATGTTACTATAAACTATGCTAATTTTATTATAGAAATTTTATTGTTTTTTATTAGTTGATCCCAGTATGAATGGTTGACTGGGGAAGGTTTGTTGTTTTAGGAGATAGATAAAGCAGGCATGCCCTTAAAACTCCTTTTTGTTTTTGTTTTTATTTGCATGTTTTTCATTTACTGCTTTTCAGATACAAGGAGTAGTACTTATTTGTAGGTGGAGTTGAAGCCTATTTGGTTGTGACAATCATTTTGACATAATGGGTAATGTATCAATGAATAGTAAGAATGTCATTAATATGAAACATTTGGTTGATACATTTCACAGGAGAGTTGTACACTGATGGGTTTGGGAATGTTGTTTGTCTTGGACCAATTGTGATTTTCATTGTTGTTACACAGGTCTTAAGTCTTACTTTTGGATATCAGCAAAGGGTGTAAGATTGTAGAAAGTTATGAAATTTAAGTTGGTAAGATGGGATTTGTGGAAATGATTTCTTATGTCTTTTAAGAAGAAAGTATATTGGAAAAAATGTTTTGAGTTTGTCTGCTTATATTGCTATTTTAAAATTGCTTTATAATTTTGAAATGGAAGTTACACACAGCCTCAGTCCTGGTCTGCTGCCTATAACAAAAAAAAGGTCTGTTCTGATCTAGCTTGTTTTCCTAACCTAAGGATCTAGCCAGGTCCTGTTTCTGTGTTCCTCAATTCCAAGTTGCTGGTACAGAAATGAATATCAGTACTGCACTACTGATCAATTTGAATCTCCCAATTATGCCACCTAAGTAAGGACCTGATGTACCCGCAACCTTTACCTCACCCTAGCTGTACCTCTAAAATTATGAATATTCCTTATACCATTTTATAGGGGTCTTGTTTGGTCTGTGTTAAGGTGATATTCTTGTCTGGTAAGTTGCTAAATGGAAGATTTAGATATGTTGCAGCTGTTAACAATTCTGAAATATTCAAAGATTTATTTTTCAAGAGTTGTAGAATTTGATAATTCTTTCAGACTTTCTGCATTAGAGGTATGTTCTGGATAAATGGTCTTTGAGAAAAAAAGGTTAAGGGCTGCTTTTGAGCAAAGTGATACAATTTTTTTCTACAATGATGTTAAAGTGGTTCATTATTTCTGTTAGGAACAGACTTGGGAAATATATGATCCTTCTACTCAACTGGATAGTAAAAGATGTCTGGCTGAGATCTTATCTCTTTGCAAGTTGTATGACTTCTTTTGGAAATTGTCTCATAAAAAGATTCGCTCCTACTGCCCCATCTTACTCTTGAGTGCTAACCCTAGCTCTACTGCTGTTGCCCCAGCCTTAACCAAACCCATAAATTATAAAAAAAAAAAACGTCTTTAAAAGTACACAAGACCCCACACCCCACATGTACACACAGTTCTGATAAAGCATCACACACAAACAATGCTATGCCTATCCCCTCACCTAGCCCGTACTCTAATCCTAAGCCAGAAACACTTTCACAAACACTCACCATTACACATGCATGCGCACGCACACACACTCACACACACATGTATACACACACGTGTATACACACACACACACACACACACACACACACACACACACACACACACACACACACACACACACACACGCACACAGACAGACACATGCAGGCACATACATGTCACTAAATTGACCCCATCCCTAACCTGCAAACATCTACATATAGACCATGGCATTGTACCCTAACCCTTATTATAACCTTAACCTGCAAAGTTTTGTATATACACCATGACTTTGCACTACTTACCTTTGCAAAATAACAGTTTGCTCTTATCCTCATTTGTGCACTTAATCACTACCAAAATGTCATTTGCTGAACATAGTTTTCATGCATACGTACATATATCCTAAACCATATAGATCTATATCCATCTAGCTATATGTATAGATATAGAGATGGAGATAAAGAGACAGAAAAATGCACACACAAACGTAACTGAATACTATAAAACATCTTACAAAAATCACAGTAACTGTTTTATATATATATATATATATATATATATATATATATATATATATATATATATATTTTTTTTTTTTAATGGCAAGGAAATGACAAACCTGTAACATGAAATCTACATACCATGATACCTCCTAAAGTTACAAAGTATTAGTGTAAGTGTCCTGAACCAATGAATGAAAAAACACCACTTCACAATGAGTGATCACAGTAATTAAATTATTTTTCTTGTCATGGTATCCCTGACATTCTTATCTTTAGTGCAGTAATGATCCACAGTGTGTTACTCAAGAATTTCACACATTGTCACAACACTAGTTATTGCCTAATGTTTTGCCATGACATCCCTTTTATTGTAATCTGTGATGTGATAATGGTCCACAGGAGAATTTCACACATTTTCACACCACTGGTAATTTGTTATGGCATTCTCTGACATTCTGTTATCTGATTTGATAATGAGCTACAGTTTGTTAAAATTTCTGCACATGTTTAACAAAACTGGTAAATGAAGCATATAATCATTTTCCCAAGATATGAGCAATAAAACAAGTCATCCATTTAAGTCTTGTATCACCTTCATGCTTGAAAGATTAATAAAAAAATGTAAAGAAATCAAGTTCTCTGATAATAGCGATAATAGTAATAATATATCACTCTTATTTGACCACAGAATCTAAGTACACCTTCGCTTCCCTAAAGCATTAAAAAGTATGCCATGATATACTTTATGATTACAGACATAAAGGCAGGCACACATACAGATACACAGCCTTTTAACATATGTTTGCTCTTGCATGTCATCAAAGACTATTTTATACAGATATGCTCTTTATTTCTTTCCATTTTGGAAAGCAGCATACATCATGGCACTATTGAACATGTGACTACTTGGGCCTCTGGCGTCTATCTAAATGTTAAAACTGTCTGTTTTTTGTTTAATAGATTAATAGAACTTGTATCTGGTATCACATTACAGGTGTTTTCTGATTAATCTGATGCTGATGAAAAATCCCAAGGTGGTAATCATACAGGATGTCTTACCATCAGCTCACTGTATGTTTGGATATGTAATTTGCTTATTATGAAGCATGACCTATATTTACAGTAGTGTGGACTTTTATTAGATCTTCAGTAAGCACATTTTGCTCCCCTGGATAACAGTTGCTTCTTTATATAATAGTATTTCTAATAGTACTTACTTCTGGAATGAACCCAGCCTTTTCATATAACATACTGTCTTAAACATCCTTTATCTTCTTTTGGACTAATCGATTTCACATTACACTACTAGCAGGTGTTAAACTCAGCATGTTGCTGAGAATTAGAGGCTCCTATTTACAGGGAAAAAACATGCCCTGTACTTGGAATGCTACAACAGTCATCTCTCAGCAAACACCATTTGGACTTTTTTTTTTGAAAACTGCTTCCACTCTGCACCTCAAGCTACTGTGTAGCCACACAGGTACAACACTGCTACCTGCTATCTCCTCCTCAATATTTTACAACTGTAAGTTTTCTCAACAATGAAGAGCTATGACTTTGACTGGAGTTAATGGTATGACATTGTACTATTCAACCATGTACCTTTCTCCCATAGTTACAACTTAGCCTCTAGCAATTGCTTCAGTATGGATGTTGCAGCTGATGTTATCATAACTTACTTGGCTAGTTGTCAGTTTGATACAATTCATCCTTTTTTTCTGATGTACTTCATTCTGAAGTCTACAGTGTGACATGCTCGCATTACATCATTGATCTCCACATTGTAACCTGTGTGAAGTCTCATGTACCTTCTGAACTGACTGTCCGGGAAACATACAAAATAATTATCATGTTTTTCAACTAATTTATTTATTTTCCAACATCTGATCTGACTGTACAGGAAACATACAGCATACAAGTTTAATCTTGTCCAAAAACCCTAGTGTTAAGATATCTATTAATGCTGAGTACCTTTAGCTCTCAATATTTCTCTGCTTATAGTAATGTCCTTCTTCTGCAATACCTGTATTATACCCCAATATGAGCTCTCCGTCCAGTAAACTAGAACCAAGTGGTCATTGCAGAATATCTTAGAATTACCCTTTACACAACAACTGTCCTTGTCTTAAATAAACTCACATTACTCTGTTTTTTAATGTCTCTACTCAGGAACTAGGATTTATATATTTTAGTCAATTGTCTCAACATATTCTCTTGTATGTAAGTTTATATCACTTAATCATTGCAACTTATTGTGTGCATATATTTCAAGCCTGTACTCTTTAACTGTACTGTATATTTCATGCTAATTGCATGTCAGTTGTCTTTGCTCATTTATTTGCATTATGTAAATTGTTTTTGGAATCTTATTTGCCAATTGTGCATTAATTGCCTTTATTCATTTATTTGCATTGTGTAACTGGACCTTTTCTCCCTGGACCTGAACTGAAAAGGAGCCTTTTACAGCCTAGTTGGACTTTCCTGGTCACCAAAATCAATAAATAAATTTAATAAATAATGCCAAACATTCATAACCAAACTTAATCCTGTATAGTGGTACCCCATGATTTCATTGTCTGAGCATGCCATTTCATGAATGGACACTGAACTTCAACATGTAGCAATTCATGAAAGATGAAGGTCCTTAGAAAATTTGACTAGTATGATTTGATGCTTACAAACCAAAATCATACCATAACTTTTCATTTGTTGTATGTTTGCGGCTGGACTATTGTTGAAATTGCAGACTGGAAACTGTTTTTAAGCAAATAACATATTGTATTTGAATATGGTTTCTGTCTGTTTCACAGCTGCTGCACTTAGCACATTTTCTTCTATCTATAATCAGCACCATTTCAGAACATCATGGAACATGTAAAGACATAGGGCTAGTACAGTTTATGTAGTTTTTTTTACTTACCTGGGATGCTTCTACGGTAGTCCACTGCTCAGATCCAAATAGTGGTCTCTTCTGATGGTCTGCTCTAATCACTCACGTGCAGCTCTGCTGCACTGGACTGATCAGCTGCATTTTGCAGTACTCCTGTACTGGTTCCACTGCTCTGGCTCTCTTTTCTTCAGTCTGTTGTACTACGGCTCTTCACAGAATGACTCTACAGCAGTCCCTACTGATGGGTTCTCATAAGGGAAATGGGTATTTGTGGTTACAGAACCCTTGTTTTGGTGCACTTTGGAATAAAATATAATCAGCACCATTTCAGAAATTTATGGAACTGGATTGTACTGGCTGATTGTTTTTTTTTTTTTTTTTTTTTTTTTTGTACTTTCCTCTGTCAATCTTTAACCCAGATACTTTTAAAACCATCCTCTCCAGAATTAACTGGAATTTCCTTACTCAGCTCCCACTCAACAAAGCAGTAAATACCTTCAACTCAACTTTCTTAAATATTTTAAATTCTCTGGCCCCACTAAGAAAAGTTCGATTAAAGGCAAACATTTCACCCTGGCTAACTAAAACCACCCATACCCTTATGAAATCCAGAGACTGAGCATGGAAATCATTGGTACAAACCAGACTTCCAGCTGATTTCTTAAAGTATAAAGAACTTAGAAATCAGACAAAAAAAAAAACTTATCAACAAAGACAAAAAAATTATTTTATTATAATTTCCCCCAAAGCATTAAAATCTGATCCAAAAAAATCTGGAATGCTATAAACCAAATACTACATCCAGGTAACCCAACTTCACCAAACCCATGTCCTGACAAGTCACCTGAAGAAACTGCCAATACCTTTAACACCTATTTTATCCAATCCATTTCCAAACTATTTAACCCCACAAACAACAACACAAACCTCCCTATACATCCCTCAGCCAATATCTCAGTAAACTCCTTCTCTATCAAATCTGTCTCCACTGACTATATCAGAACTCTACTCTCAAAGCTCAAACCATGCTCTGCATCAGCAGACAATATTTCTTCCTACTTTCTCCAGATTGCTGCACACTCCCCTGCTATGCCTGTATCTATACTAATCAATCACTCCATCACCAAGTCTAAAGTTTATTCTATTTGGAAACAGTTTTACACTCTTCCTATTCATAAAGGAGGTAACTCCACAGAAACATCTAATTTTAGACTTATCGCTATCCTCTCCCCTCTCTCCAAAATCCTTGAGAAATGTATACACAGACAAGTTATGTTGTGTTGGAGTGAGAAGTTTTTCTTGTAAAAGATGATGCATCTCTTACAAGAAAAACTTCTCACTCCAACACAGCATGGCTTCCATCCAAAGCATAGTATAACCACAGCTCTACTATTATTTCTCAACACCTTAGCCCTAGCTAAAGATGATCACAAACTCATATCCTTCTATTCCTTGACCTTTCTAAGGCTTTTGACACTGTCTCACACACTCTGCTACTTAGTAAACTTGTAGACCTAAACTTCTCCCCTGATACAGTTGCATGGTTTTCTAGTTATCTCTCTGATAGGTTGCAGTCAGTATGATGGGACCCAGCACTATCTACCCCTCAGTAAGAACTGGTGTTCTCCAAGGTTTCAATTTTGGACCTCTACTCTTTAATATCTTCACCAATTCACTCCACTCCTCTTGTCCTCAATCTAACATTGTCCAATACGCAGGTGACTCTACAGTCATAACTATTGCTAATTCCCCCTTAGACCTCCTAACAAATACCCAGACATCTTTCAACTCAGCAAAGACATAGGTCACTAATAATCAGCTCATCCTCAACCCAATGAAAACAAAATGACTACTCTTTCTACCTAAATCTACAAACCACATTAAACATTTCTTCTCAATAAGGCCCCTAAACAACTCTTATAGAAGTCGAAACTAGCACAAAACTCCTTGGCATTACCATTGACGACCAACTAAAATGTGATCCTCACATTAACAATTGTATAAAAAAAACACCAAAAGCTAGGCCTACTGTACAGGAACACATTCCTAACTACTGAAGCTAGGATTACTCCTACCCATGCCTACCTTCTACCATGCTTAACCTATTGTTCCCAAATACTCACAAATCTGAACTCCTGCCTACTTACCAAATTAGAATCTACCTACCACAAAATAGCTAGATTTGCAGCTCAACAAACATATACATCTCACCACTGTCTCTGCCTAAAATACCTGAACTTGCCCAAACTACCTCACCTGTTCCTACAATCTCAACTTCAAATCACACACTCCATCTTATATCAGTCTGATTTCTGCCCAAGCTTATCTTCTTTCGTCTCTCATTACTCCCCTACCAGACTTCTCCGAAGCTTGACCCAAGACCTACTAAAAATCCATAAACCCATATCCAACACAGGGTGCAACTTATATAGCTACCATCCCTCTCTTGCATGGAAATAAGGTCCCTGCTCACCCCAACAATTTAAGCTAGCAGCTAAAGACCACTTTAAAAAAACACTGGTCCTGCCATTGTACTCACCATCCCTGATTATTACTTACCTTTATAGTACAGTCAAACTAACTTACTAAAACTTACCATTAACTACTTCAGCCTATGCTTCCAATGCAACCTCCAAAGCTTCTTCTATACTCTGCTCCCTGAAATTCTTATGTAGCCTTTTAAATTTCTGCTACTCTGCATACAAAACCTTATATTTACTCAACTCTTTTTAAACCTAAACATACAACTTATTCTACTTTTTTAACTCTCCTTTTTTGTTTATAGTACTGTTTTATCTGTCAACAATGTACATGTATGTAGCTTACGTATTTTAACTACCACAATTCTCTATTGCTATTTTTATTAACATGTATCTGGATTGCTATTTTTATTGCATTGTATATCTTTGGAGCTTTTCTCCCTGGGCCTGTGCTGAAAAAGGCCAATAGCTCAGCTGGACACTCCCAGTCAACAAATATAAAATAAAATAAATAAATAAAAAAAACCTAAAGTCAGAGAGCAGACTTCACAGGCAAGTGCTCAACTAGACTCCATTAATTTGGTTGGTTGGGATTACTTGTAGCATTTCCTATGGGTTGCAGTAACTAATATAAGTTTTATGAAAAATATTGCTCTACAAAGTGACTGTGGCAGTAGTAAATTGTTTGTCTTAATAAAGTTTGATTCTATCCCTTTTTATCTCTTCTGAGTGAGGGAGGGGGTGTATGATTTGAGCCATTGCAAAATTATAAAAGAAAGCTACATATTGCTTTTTATTGACTTAGTATAAAGAGCACCATCATGGACATGGTGAACAGCAAGTTGATTTTCTCACAATTGTTTCATTGGAACACCAGTAAAACACAGTGGATAAATGAAATATAAAAGTTAAAGGACACAGTTCCATTACTTTTTATACCCTTTTTATAGCACTGTAGTTCTACTGTTTGCTGAAATTATCCCAGGCACTAAATATTGGGCTCATCTTTAAAACATTAATGGCTGTACTGTCTCAAAGAGTATGCAGGAGAGTACAGAGATGTCCAAAAGGTGCTACTCAGTGCTAATGAATTATGAGTATTTACTTTTCTCTTGGAGTGAGAAACTACAGGGAAGTAGGTTGGACAGGCTTTTAGTGAAGAGCGTAGCACTGGTTGATATTATAACAATGGATATTGAGAGCATGTGTTTTTGAGTCAATTATTATTAAGTTAATGCCACACCAGTCAAAGTGAGATGGTGATGTAGGTTACCTGTAAAGATGGAAATAATGCTTATCAGCCTGTGACGAGAGAAGAGAGTGTGTGCAGTTATATAAAGAAGGCCTTAGCAAGAGCAGTGGAGATAATGTGGAAAGGTGGGGTTCAATCAGATGCACATTTAGGGGTAGTAGAATGACTAGCGAGGTGTGGGAGAATGTTGGAACAAAGTGTAGTGCAAGATTAGGAGTGTTGGCTAGTTTGAGTGCAAAAAATATGGAACTGAAAGTGACTGAGAGAAAGTTACAGAAAAAACATGTTTTTAAAGTGCAGTCTCTGAAAGCAAGAATGAAAAAAGTGGAAGCTAGATTAATAGGCCAATGAGAGTGAAGACAGGTGACTTTTCATTGGGGAGGGGAGGAAATAAGGAAGTTATTAACATTGAAGGAAACAGAAAAGACAGAGAAGTATTTGATCCTTTTGCCTTCAAAACCCTACAACCTTGAAAGCTCAAATCCTTTGCAACAGATAAGGCCTCCTTTCAAGTTAAATACCATCGGAAAAGCTTTCTAGCAGTTCATCCCTTCAAACTGGAGTGCTATGCCTGACATTATCCAGAGACTAGATAGCACTGATAACTTCAAGAAAAAACTTCAGGAATACTTGATAAAACAAAATGAATGCAGTTGCTTCAGAGACTCTGTAGCCAAAAAGCTAGTTACATAAATCATCCATACTGACCAACTATTGACCTTTACTAGGTTGCACTCATTATAAAGTACTATGTTTTGGTGACAGAAGGAGTGAAGATTTAGTTTCATATACCAGCTTTTTAGGTGTGTTTATACACTGAAGTCCACTGTATGTGATAACATCAGTAGTAACCAGACTATAACATTTGTAGCAAGTGGCTTGCTACAGTTACTTTTCTGGCCTTCAACTTTGAGAATTACTATTATTATTATTATTATTATTTTTTTGCTTTTAGTTGAGAAAGGCACAAGTTTGGAAAACTACATTGGATAAGCTAGCTACTCTTTCATGGGCAGGATCAAGGCTGGAAGGTAAAGAGAGTAAGAAACAAGACTGAAAGAATGTTGGAATGTTATCTATAAGTATGCAGTTAGATACTACTAGCATGTAGCTATGTTCAACTAAGTTTAGTATTCTTAAGTTAGTTAATCATGCAGTCACAGAATGTTAGTGTAGTATGTGTAGGTATGATTATGCTCATTTATTACCTCAGTGATATGTCTGTCTTGGTAAGTGTTATACAAGAGTCGTATGCTAATCTGCCATAGACTAATCTCTTAAATCAGAAGCATGAATATTTTATTTTACTACAGTGTAATAAATTGCTGCCCAAGAATGAAGTATACTTAAACTTAAATTATTTTTCTACTCAATGACAATTATATAATTTGTCATAAAGACTCTACAGCCATATTTCTATTGTCAACTTCAAAGTTCAATGTAAACTCTTCCTCTGTCTGAACTATTAATTATTTTTCTGTCTTTTTGTCATGTTTAGTCTTGTTTATGGTTGCAAACAGTCCACAGATCAGTCCGCAACCTTAAGATATATAAATAAAATATGTAAATAAATCAAAGGATTTAGAGGGTCAGAAGGTAAAGTAGTGCATGTCAGAGAAGGTATCTGTGCAATTATGGAAAAGTTAAATAGGGAAATTAATCTTATTCAACAGTTAGGCAGGAGTACCAAACCTATAAAGCTGAACAGATTCATAAAGTATAGGAAACTAGGGTGGGATGAAGGGTACAGCTGCCTCGGGTGCAAAGTGTTAGAGAGTACAATTAGTTGCCACTGATGATGTGGGAGTACAGTGCTGGCATGAAAAAATGAATGCTGATACAGCATTTGTTAAGTACTGAAGCCTTTTATATGTGGCAACATATTAGTAGCAAGCAGTGTGTTACATTTGCAGCATGTGATTTGTTACAGTTACTTATATAAATATATATATATATATATATATATATATATTTTTATATATATATATATCTACACAAACACATATATATATATATTCACACACACACACACACACACACACACACACACACACACACACACACACACACACACATATATATATATATATATATATATATATATATATATATATATATATAGATATATATATATATGTGTATATATATATATATATATATATATATATATATATATATATATATATATATATAGATATAGGTAAAAAAACACTCCAATCTAGGGGAAAGGGAGAATCACAGAGACATTGCTGCTCTTGGAAGTCAAACACAACACAGGACACACTGACCAAATTGACAATAACTTGAAACAGATGATAAATTAAAAAACTTAAAAATAGGCAACTTTTTTTAGAGCTTTCGTCCTGATTTATTTGAAACTTCAGTGGTGATCAGGATGAAAGTGCTAAAATAGAGTTGTCTATTTTCAAGTTTTTAATTTATCATTTGTTTCAAGTTTGACTTCCAAGAGGTGCAGTGCTTATATATATATATATATATATATATATATATATATATATATATATATATAGTTTACTATAATATTCTTGAAAATACTTTGATCAAATGACCATAATGTCGATGGAAAATGTCACTTTCTGACATGCCTAAAAGGCAGAGTTCAACATAGCAGGAGGTGACATCAGTCACCCATGCTATGCACATTAATGTACTGTTACACTCAACAGTCAATAGGACATTAATTGTACTATTTTGCAGGGGGGGCTATGCCCCCTATACCCCTAGTGGGGGGTTGCTCCCCCCACACCTCCTACACAGTAAATATTCCAATTCCAAGATCACACTATACTGAGGAAATGGGCTAATTCCCTGTTGTTCACTGAACTGTTACCTCCCCACACAATGTCAAACCCAAAATATTGACCTACACCACCTGTTCGCTGTAGCGTAGTCAATAATTTTTGGTTTGACATTATGCCAACTTGGAAACTGCAAATGCAGGTTGACCAAAGCAGTTTCCAAGCTTTGACTGTAAACCTTTATATATACATGGACATATATATATATATATATATATATATATATATATATATATATGGATCTACCTGACTACATCGAAAGTTCAGAAGAGCGAAAATGACTTCACCGACGCCAGAAGATCGACAAGTTAGAAGACCGATGGAGGAAAACACTGACGCTGAGAACACTGAGATGGGGAAAGGATGTGTAAGTATGCGGTAGTGATGGACGTTAGGGTGCGAGTAAGGTAAGTGTGCGATGTTGACGGTCTGTAGGGATAGGGGTGGGATAAGTGAGTTAGGGTTAGGGCGCGGGTTAGGTAAGGGTGCGAGTAAGGTAAGTATGCGATGTTGACGGTCTGTAGGGATAGGGGTGGGATAAGTGAGTTAGGGTTAGGGAGCGGGTTAGGTAAGGGTGCAGTAGTGATATTTTTTGGGTTAGGGGCGGGTTAAGTGAGTTAGGGTTAGGGCGCGGGTTAGGTGAGTGTGCGATAGTGACGGACCTTAGGGTTAGGGTTTCGGTTAGGGTTGTAGATAGTTGTGTATGTAAGGGTTAGTGTTGGTTTGTAAGGATTTTGGTGTGCTTGTGTTGTGTGTGTGGTTTTTGGACAGGGGATTTGTTTTGTTTGTTGATTGTTGTTGTTATGATGTGTCGAGTGTATGAGGTGTTGTGTTTGTGAACTGTCGATTATGTGGTGTCGGTGAAGTCGTTTTCGCTCTTCTGAACTGTCGATGTAGTCAGGTAGCTCCATATATATATATATATATATATATATATATATATATATATGTTTATATATACACACACACACACACACACACACACACACACACACACACACACATATAAATAATCAAAACAAAAGTAGGAAAATGACCATTAAAGATAGATGCTGTCAAATAAAAAAACTCTGGACTATGGAAAATATCATAAAACATTGATCTTTAATAGCTCAAAAAAATCTGATATAAGATTAGTGCTTTCAGGTGTTACTCCACCCTTTTTCAGTCCTAAATCCCTCATAAAAAAAATATCTATTTAAAATGAGAGCCCACAAATCATCACCTTAATGGGTATTATGATCTATTTCAAATAAGCATGATTTTTACACATAGCCAATCAATGTTTTCAAAAAGATATTTCCTTTAAAAAAAAAAACTCAGTTGGGAGGATATTCCTCATACTCTATTTATTCATAGAAGACTCCATTCAAAAAATTCAGCCAATCATTATCTTTAGAACAGTCTAGGGCACTTACAAGCATAGCAGCCAATCAGACCTCTTAGAAGGATCTACACATCTTTAAGGCTGGCTTTAGTGGAATGCTTGCATTCAAACATGGACATATATCTGCTTGAAGATCTCCAATCCATCGAGTCTCTGCTAATTCCATTGTTAGAGTAATATCACCACCTCTTAAATTTTTCTTAATCACCTGTATAACCATAAACGTAAAATAATGCATTTCATTAGACAGGATATGTTTAACTAACAGATTCCTAATATCCTTCAAGTGAATATCACTCAGATGTTTCACCATTCATTCTTTCAAAAGCCTGTTAGTTTTCCAACATAGAAACAGTCACATTTGTAACAGCAGGCAATATATATGATTTTTTTTGTCTTACAATTGGCATAACTTTTCAGAGAATAGCATCTACCATAGTAGAATGTCTAGACATTGATTGTCCAGATATATACTTACAATATGTGCATGATCGACAAGGACAGGTACCTTGTCTATACATCATCATTCCCTTTTCTCTTATTTCATGATGACACAACAGACGCTTCAAGTTCTTATTATTCTTATATGTGAAGGATGGGCAATCACCCACTACTTCCCTTATGGTATTGTCACATGTCAAAATATTCCAATTATTATTTATCTAATGAATGTATCTGATATCATTCGAGTAGGTCAAGACAACTCTTAACTGAGAGTCTGGATTAGTCGCATATTATTTGTCTGTCTTATCACATTCTGATGTACATTAAAAGAATGGTTTCCCTCTAGTTTTTCTCACTGATAGAGCATAGTCCATTGCCTGATATATCTCTCTCCTTTTGTAACCTCTCTGAATGAATTCTTAACTTAAAGTTACACTCACTTGCATAAAATCAGCATCCCTCATATGCAGGCTTTAATTCCTTATAAATCGTCCTTTTAGAACATTTCGATAGATATGATTAGGATGTAGACTAGATCTATCAAGTAACGTGTTCCTCCTACATGCCTTATGATAGATCATGGTATTTATGCCATCATTCACATCCAATTCCAGAGACACATCCAAGAAGTTAATGTTATGTTTAGAGGCTTGGATAGAAAATCTAAAGAATTCTGTTGTAGTCTGCATATACTGTACAAAGTGCGAGAGTTCTTCAGACATTCTGTTCCATAAAAGAAAAAGATCATCTACAAATCTTTTTTAGTACTTAATATATAAACAATATGAATTATTGGCCAATACAAACTCCATCTTCCAGTATGCCAAAACTAGATTGGCATAACTGTTGGCACATCTGGTGCCCATGGTAACACCCCATCTCTACCAGTATATTTGAGTTCCTTATATAAATACATTATTGTCCAATACCAGTTCTGACAACAAACATATTAATTCAATCATCTCCATGGTATAACCTGTATGGGTACGTAACAAATTCCTAATAGCTGAAATACCATAATTATTTGGAATAACAGTAAATAGACTAGTAACATCCATTGTGACCATCATTAAAGAAGAGTAGTTGGTAATATTGGCAGTACTCTCAGAACGTGGCTCTAAAAATCGTTGAATCTCCCTTAGCACTGTATGTGATGTCACTAATACATCTTTTTAAAGTTTTTCACTGCCACCTCCAAAATATATTATACACAGATACAACAAAATTATATTAAACTTTTTGTGGTTTCCAAACAAACCCCAAATGTCCTTGAATAAACACCTACCAGATTGGGAAGATGGTGGAATTAATTGTCCAGACATTGAGATAAATATTGTTTCCTCTGTTATCAAAAACATAACTCTGTAATTAAATACCTCTTACACACCTATATGGAAACAAATACATGAACAGATTTATATAGAATCTAATCATAAACATATACAAGATGATCTGACCATTTTACAAACTCCACTTACATGGATGTTAAAAGATTATTTAATGGGGGAAAAAGAATAACAGAATATCATGAAACTATATAAACTCTACATTATCAACGTTTAAAATATACATAAATAAAATTCCAAATATTAATTCTTGTTTTTTCTTGATCTTTCCCAAAGCCTTTACACTTACTATTATTGACACATCTCAAATTTGCAAAATGAATATACTTAAGAAAGAATCACTATTCTTTTGGCATCAACTTATAGAACAAGGAAAATTATTAACTATTGACCAGATAATTAACAAATATAATACAAATAAAGATTTATGGTTACTCCTACAGAACCTAAGACAATATCTTTCAAACAAACTATAACAAATGCAACCATCACTCAGACAGACTGTTCTTAAATTCATTGATTATATTATTATAACCGCAAATCAACCCTATCAAGGAACTGGTTACCTGTCTAATATTTATAAAATTATAAAAAAAAAAAAAAGTCTACCATGTAAACTCATACTGGGATCATTTCACATTAATAAATAATCATTCTCCAATTGAAGAAGAAAAAAAGATTATTTTAAAATCCTCTAAACAATCGACATTGTCAATCTATTGGCAATTATCCACTTGGAGATATTTGCATAGAAGTTTTTATACACCACATAAACTAGCCATAATATTTGGCAATGAAGATCAATGTTGGAGATGTCAAAATAAAATAAGAGCTGACTGGCAACATGTTTTCTATGAATGCAAGTGTCTTAATTTGTACTGGAATAATATTTTTTTTTTTCAGATCGTCTTTAATGATAAATTTCAATTAACAAAATTGATAATTTTTTTAAATTCTCATATTCCTGACTTTGGTCCTAAAAAAACATTTTAAAATGTTGTGGTCATTACTGGCAGTATCACATAAAATCATAACTAGTCACTGGAAAAACGTGGCTCCTCCTACATTCAAGAAATTCAAAAACTTAACTCTAACAGTTGGACATACAGAAATGTCAACACCAAAGAGCAGAACTACCAGACCTGCATCATATTATAACTCTTGGATGAAAATTCTGGAAATACTTGAAAAAATGGACAAAGGCTTATGAATTTTATGACTCAATCTTCATACAAAGCTCTAATTCATTATTATATGTATAGACACCAATGTATATAGTTATATATTGTTTTGAAGTTAAAGTTCTAAGAATGTATAAATGTTATCTATTCTTATGTGCATGTAATGTTTGTCAAAACACTTTATTTCAAAAATAATAAAAAAAAATAAATAATACATCTTTTAGTTGCTTTCCAATGTAAACAGATAAAGGCTCCATCACCCATCCTTCCCCTGCAACTAGGAGGTGGAGGAGAGAATTATTATTGTCCTTATGGACTTTTGGGAGACCTTTTATTATAGGGTAAGTGGATGTGCTACAGTTAAAAAAATCAAATGACATCTGCTCTATCTTTCGACACATAAAAAGATCATATATGGTATCTGACACCCTCTGTATCATCTGTTTAACCTTCATATGAATAATTAGAGTATACGTATCCGCTGCATCCAATAAAGCAAGCATTTTATTACTATAGTCCAAATAGTCCATGACTACAATCGCTCATCCCTTATCTGCTGGGCATATAATGATATCACTATTCTTCCATAATTCATATATCGCTGCTCTTCCCTGTACAATTAAATTCTGATAGTAACATTTCAGTCTATTCAAACTTTCTGAGCTATTGAAGAAGTGACAGATTGTAAATTTGGAAACAAATTTCAACTATATGAGACTGTTACTGGAATATTTTGAACCCATTGAACCCAAATTAAACTCTTCACCCCTACTAGTAGATCCACCCTATTTTCCTTCTCTGTAGCATCCAACAATACTACCTCTATCTCCCTAGACTGCCATACTAAGCTTTTTGGAGGTAGTAATAGATAATAATCTTAAATTCTTGACTTTCATATACGCCTCCCCTATACTCTCTAACCTAAACAAATCCGAACTTAGCAAGCTCTCACACAGCTGCAACCATATTGCCATATTCACCATAGGTTCAACGTACAGGACACATCACTGCCAAAACCTTAATCTTCTAGGGTGGCTAGAACTACCCAGCTTAATTCAATTAAATCAACTCTTAGTAGCACACAAAATTCTCTACCAAATTGAAGATACCCCCTCACTTAAAAATAGTATAAAATCATACAGTAACTTAAGGCCACTATGCTCATCCAATAAGCTATTGGTCTCCAAACCTACAAAGCTAATAACTCAGCTTGTGAGTCCCTGTTTGCCAACTTTGTTGGCAAAACTTGGACTTCACTGCCAACCAATCTCACCCTCAAATCCTCCCTAAAAAAGGCCTCAAACAGCATTTCAAAATGCACTAGCTTTGTCCCTGAACCAACCCTGATTAATCTCCATATTTATTACCCTACCTAGATAGTACTGTAAGCATTTCTTACTCAAAACTGTAACCTGATGATTTTGTTTATGATGACACACTGTGTAACTCGATAGTCCCTGTTGGAGTGCTTCACTAAACTAACTTGTAAATATGCTTGACTCTTTGTGTGATATTTTACTGTGTATCTGAACTTCTGTGCAATCTTTATATTCTGTAACTGGAGCTTTTCTCCCCGGTACTCTGCTGAAAATAGACATATATCCACTGGGACTATCCCGGTCAACAAATGTAGAATAAATAAATAAATAATAATAAAATTAAAGAACTTGGTGGAGCAACAACAGCAGGAAACTGAAAGTAAGTTCTCTGAAACAATATTTATTGAGAAACTTGATGAACTGTATGTTTGTATCTCTATGCTGGGTGCACAGCTAGAACAGACTAGAATGGATGCAGCAGATACATATATTCTAATCATATGAAGGTTAAACAGATGATACAGAGAGTGTTGGACACAATATATGATCTTTTTATGTGTCGGAAGATAGATCAGGGTGATAGAGCCTTTATCTGTTTACATTAAAAAGCAACTAAAAGATGTATTGTTGACGTCACATACAGTCCTAAGAGAGATTCAACAATTTTTAAAGACACTTTCTGAGAGTACTGCCAATAAAACCAACTACTCTTCTTTAATGATGGTCACAATGGACGTTACTAGTCTATATACCATTATTCTGAATAATTATGGTATTTCAGCTGTTAGGAATTTGTTACTTACCCATACAGGTTATACCATAGAGAAGATTAAATTAATATGTTTGTTGTTAGAACTGGTATTGGATAATAATGTATTTATATACGGGACTCAAATATACTGGCAGAAATGGGGTGTCACCTTGGGCACCCCATGTGCCAACAGTTATGCCAGCCTAGTGTTGGCATACTGGGATATGGAGTTTGTATTCCCCAATAATACATGTTGTTCACATATTAAATGCTATAAATGATTTGTAAATGATATTTTTCTTTTATAGGAAGGAATACAACATAATTATTTAGATTTTCTATCCAAGCCTCTAATCATAACATTAACTTCTTGGATGTGTCTCTGGAATTGGATGTGAATGATGGCATACATACCATGATCTATCATAAGGCATGTAGGAAGAACATGTTACTTGAAAGATCTAGCCTACATCCTAATCGTATCTATCAAAATGTTCTAAAAGGACAATTTATAAGAAATTCGAGACTGCATATGAGGGATACTGATTTTATGCAAGTGAGTGTAACTTTAAGTGAAGAAATCATTCAGAGAGGTTACAAAAGGAGAGAGATATATCAAGTAGTAGACTATGCTCTATCAATAAGAAAAACTAGAGGGAAACATTTCTTTCCACGTACATTAGAATGTGATAGGACAGACAAACAATATGCGACTTGTCCAGACTCTCAGTTAAGAGTTCCCTTAACCTACTTGAATGGTATCAGATAAATTTGTGAGATAATATATAATAACTGACATATTTCAATATGTGATGATACCATAAGGGAAGTGGTGGGTGATCGCCCATCCTTCACATATAAGAATAATAAGAACTTGAAGCGTTTGTTGTGTCATCATGAAATAAGAGAAAAGGGAATGATGATGTATAGACAAGGTATCTATCTTTGTCAATCTTGCACATATTGTAAGTATACATCTGGGCAAACATTGTCTAGACATCTTACTATGGGTAGATGCTATTCTCTGAAAGGTTATACCAATTATAAGACAAAAAATGTCATATATATTGTCTGCTGTCACGAATGTGACTTTTTCTTCATTGGAAAAACTAACAGGCTTTTGAAAGAATTAATGTTGAAACATCTGAGTGATATTCGCTTGAAAGATACTAAGAATCTGTTAGCTAAACATATCCTGTCTAATGAAATGCATTATTTTATGTTTATGGTTATGCAGGTGATTAAGGAAAATTTTAAGAGGTGCTAATATTACTCTAACTATGGAATTAGCTGAGGCTCGATGGATTGGAGATATCCAAGCAGATGTATATCCAGGTTTGAATGCGAGCATTCCATTAAAGCTAGTCTTAAAAAGGCGTAGACATACATCCCAACTGTCCTGAATTACTTGGTTTTTACTGAGTTTTTGGGCCCAAATAATGGAGTGTCACGATTCCCGAGTGGCACCCTTCTATTTCCGAATTTTTTCCCAACTTTTTATTTTTTAATTTTTCCCCATTTTTTTTTTAGCTGACATCATTATGTGCGCAATGACGTCAGCTCTGTCAGGGCTACCAGCCTGTTGGAACTGAGCTCAAGGGCTCCACATTTCTGGCTGGCTCATTTTTTTGAATGAGTTTCCATGATCTGTGAGTGTGAGTGGGAAGCATTTATTCAAACGAGCGCTTTTGTTTCATTTTCAAAAGCGCTTTATTTCTTTTGACTCTATATGTCAAATGGGTCTATCTGCAGGGATTAGGCTGCTCAGGGAAGTGCGTAGGAACATGTTTTATTGTTCTGTAATGTTTACTGGCTTGCAAGCGGCATTCTGGCTAAAGAGATTTATTATTCTGTGAAGATCTTCTCCAGGATAGACAGTCGTGCAATGGCAGTTTTCTTCCTTTAGTTTGTGTGAAAAACTTTCCAGATGCGTGTAAATTAACTGTTTATGTGTCTGGGTTTTACAGTAGGTTTACTTGAAGAACAACTGCAGTTACTAATCATATCACAGTAGATGCTAATGCAGTTATGATTTCTAACAGTGAAATGCATTTGCTTTTTGAACTATAGCATGTAACTTTTCAAATTAGACATGAAACATTTTGTTGTTCCTTCGGCACAGAGCCATTTTGCAGATGTGAAAAATAGTAGCGGACTGTAAAGATTATGTTAATAAACATAGCTGCTTGTACCATTATTTGATGACCTTTCTCAGCTTATGTCATATTATTTGATATGCAAGTGTCACACAATTTTCTTTTGGCATGATTTTTTTGGGGATGTCAGGTGCTGAAGTTTGCAGACAAAATGTGATATCATTAAATTCATAATGTAATTATGCAAGATTTGTTACTGTTTGGTTATGACTTGTCTACCTTGCAGTTTTTAGAAAACTCTAAGATGTGAAAATACTGTGCAGTTTACTATATAATGCTTCAGTTTTCCTGTTTGCTTTTAAAATGATTTGGTCTATCTCCACCATGTTTGCCTTATTTCTGTGTGTGTGTGTGTGTGTGTGTGTGTGTGTGTGTGTGTGTGTGTGTGTGTGTGTGTGTGTGTGTGTGTGTGCGCGAGTGTGTGTGTGTGTGTGTGTGTGTGTGTGTGGGTGTGTGTGTGTGTGTGTGTGTGCGAGTGTGTGTGTGTGTGTGTGTGTGTGTGTGTGTGTATGTGTGTGTGTGTGTGTGTGTGTGTGTGTGTGTGTGTGTGTGTGTGTGTGTGTGTGTGTGTGTGTGTGTGTGTGTAGTAGAATGCATTTTGTCTATAGATGTAATCACAGGAACGCAAGTGATTGTAAAACACTGATTAAGCACAAAGCCCCTTGCAAACTCAGCGCACATAGTAGACATTAATTTAAGCAGGTAGACACTGCATATATTAAAAAACATGCACAGTCACACACACACACACACACACACACACACATATACACACACACACACACACACACACACATATATATATATATATATATATATATATATATATATAGTACAGTTAAAGCACAAAACATTACATTGCAGCAGCTCTGGTGGTATAGACAGGTAAAGCCCTGACTATGGTCTAGCCAACCCCAATTTGATTAGCAGCTCAGGCAACTAATGAAGTATGGAGTATTGTATTTCTTTATTTGAGGTACGAATGCATATTGTCAGCTAAGAGAAACACTCTAATAAGCATGATGTGTTCTGAGTTTAAAGCATGGTAACTGGAATGCCTCAAATGTTTGCATACTATTCCTTTTTCATGCATTTATGTTAGTAGTTGTCTTCTTTCAGTACTGTTAGTTTAAATTGTTCAAGAAATTCACTATGCATCGGATTCCTTACATTTATGTATACACCTTAATTTCTAACATCCCAGGCTATGTTTCTTGTTTTGTGTGCATGGGGCCAATGATTTGAAAACAGCCCAAAGGTAATCTTTATCCACCACTGGCCAGATGCATTTTCTTTGGATGTGGTGTGTGTGGGTTTTAATGCTGTTTCAATGAATGTGAATTTCAAGGGCAGATAAGTTTTAATGCCCAGTCTATTTTCATTGTGAGACAGTATTGCTTTGTTTAGCAGATGTCTTATTGTTTGTGCATTGTGCTATAAAATGTAAAAATAAAATCCAAATAATCATTATAGAAGTAAAGCAGTATGCACACATTAGTGTTTATGGTAAATGGGGCAAAATAGACAGTTAATAGAACATTGGAATGGCTGTAGGGGAACTCTTGTGCCATATTTTGGTTGTCTGTTCTTCAGTTTGTGTTTGAAAGTCGGTCTATTTTTATTGTGAGACAGTATTGCTTTGTTTAGCAGATGTCATAGTGTTTGTGCATTGTGCTATAAAATGTAAAAATAAAATCCAAATAATCATTATAGAAGTAAAGCAGTATGCACACATTAGTATTTATGGTAAATGGGGTGAAATAGGCAATGGAACATTAAAATGGCTGTAGGGGGACTCTGGTGCCATATTTTGGTTGTCTGTTCTTCAGTTTGTGTTTGAAAGTTGGTATCCCATAATTACACTGAAGTGGGCGGGGTTACACAATTATGCATGCAAATTTTATGTTAAACAGCACACAGATGTGTACCTATTTTTCATGGGCCTTGTTCAGATTTTTGATATTTCCAGGTTGAGAGGTATGGGCACAGGCCATTCTAAGAGGCCTGATTGGCTGCTATGCTCAAAGTGCTCTAGACTGTTCTAAAGATAATGATTGGCTGAAATTTAAAGTCTTCTATGAATATGAGGAATATCCTACCAATTGAAGAGGCAAATATCTTTATGAAAACATCAATTGGATATGTGCAAAACATTATATGTACTTGAAATAGATTGTGATACCCATTAAGGTGATGATTGGTGGTCTCATTTTAAACAGATGATTTTTTATGTAGGATTTAGATCTGAAGAAGGGTGGAGTAACACCCAAACGTGCTAATCTTATATCTGAATTTATTGCGCTATTAAAGTTATACATTTTATTATATATGTATATATATATATATATATATATATATATATATATATATATATATACATACATAGAGATAGATATAGACATAGATGTTATATATATATATATCTATGTATATATATATATATATATATATATATATATATATATATATATATATATATATATATATATATAAATATATATATATATATATATATATATATATATATATATATATATATATATATATATATATATATATATATATATATATATATATATATATATATATATATATATATATATATATATATATATATATATATATACTGGATGTTAGTTGGGATATTTTGCCAGTACCTTTATTTTTATGGGTATCAGATGGGTGTAAAGACCCTGCCCAAGATTCAGTAAAACCGTGTAGAGCCTACATGGAATGTACCGGTATATATGGCCATGGTTCCCCCTTGGCAGCATGCCATGCATATTAATCATGGAACACTGCCAAGGGACATCACAGTAATATGGATATTGAATCCATGCTGGCAGTAGTGTATTGACCCATGGTTGTTGATTGTCCATGGAATTCCTAGACAGATGTTATGCACAGGAGAAAAATCTTTGTAATGTACTCTTCTATTGCAGAAATATGTGTGAATTTTAATATATATTTTTTTTTATTTTTGTATTTTTTTTATTTTTAATGCCTGTTTGCTCAGCACAGCATGGAGCACAGCAGTGCTGAGCTGCACTTACACATACACAGCTGACACCTGCCAGACATCTAAAAACAGAAACTGGATATAATTAATTATTCATTTTGCTTTCTTTTAATGGCTATTTGTGAGGCGTGGCGCAGCAGTTTTGAGCTTCACTTACACATGCACATGTGATATCTGCCAGACATCTATAAATAGAAACCAGATGTAATTAATTATCTGTTTTTTTCTACATGTTTTTATTTTATATTATGAATGACCATTTGTGCGGTGTGGCACAGTATTTAGCAACTCTAACAGTTAGCTTAGTAGTATATGTGAAGGTATACTGTTTTTCTTATTATCCACCTAACTGAATAGACAGAGCTATGGCCTGGAGTTCTGAAGGTACCTGGTTTGAGTCCCCAGCAGTCATACCTTTTTACATTTATTGTTGTGGAAATGTGTAAGGTGACCTAAAGGATAGTTTGATGTAAAAACAAAGTTGTTACATTTGAAAAACTGTGCGGTGCTAAGCACTGCTTAAACATGGTTAATGGCTACTTTTGTTTGCGAGCTGCTAATCTTTGGTAAAACATGGTTCTCCAAGCTTATGTGATGCTCAGCTCCAGTAAGCAGTTTTGTGCAATGCTAAGCAATGCTGCACTTTTTTGAATGTTGCAGTATGATTTGTAAGGGTGAGAAAACAGCCTATATTAAGGGCAATAGGTAGGAATTCTACAGCATTCATTGCAGTCTGATTAACCTGTTGATATGCCTGGTGGTGCTGATGAGGGACCATGCTGTCAGGTGCAGAGATAGGTTGTGCAGGAATCCAGCATGTTTGTTAGACTCCTGATCTGCAACTACAAACTTCGGCTGTTGCAGGGCAATTACCAGGGCTCAGAATGTAAAGCTGAAGCATGCGATCGGTTGGCCAGGGATCTTACCAGTGCTACTGGTATCACCCACACTGGTGAGCACTGCTGTCACCTCTATGATGACCTGAAGTGAAGGAAGAGGGGAAACTTGGTCACCTGGGTCCATAAAGCTAGGGGTGGGCATACCCCACAGATATGCAGAATGGGCTCGTAACATCCAATCTTGTGCTGGGTGCCTTGCCAGGATGTGTTGTGAGTGTAGTAAGTATGGATATTTTCTGATAACTGTAGTGCAATAAACAATACCAATAACAATAAGCAATAAGGTGTAAAGCAGGATTGTGGTTTGATAACTAATGTGTTGAAATAAGTGCAGTATAGCTGTATTCACTGCATGTCTGTTCTAATGTTGCTGCAGTCAATTGTAAAACTGAACTTAAAGAATGCAAAAGTAATTGCCTGATAAATGTATTACACAACCCACAGTACAGTTCAGGGCTGTCTGTAGCCCACTTTCACTCACATAATGCTCTCTATTCCTCCCATTCCAGGAACAAGGTATATGTTCTGGGCAGATATGTGTGTACTTCATAGATTTTAAGGAGCAATAACAATAAAATGTAAGCAGGATTGTAGTGTCATAAGAATGTGTTGAAATAAGTGCAGTAGGAGTGTATTCATTACATATCTGTTCTAATGTCACTGCAGTCAATTGCTACATAATGTGCACATGTCCCCTGCAGTCATAGCTTTTGGTTCTTCTCACATGCCTGCCAAGTAAGACATGATAGCTGTCTAGGCTACTTAATGTATATAAACATACCTCTCAAGTGTCATTATTTTTCATAATGCAAACAACTGCCCAGTCTGTCTGGTCTGTGATTAGCAGATAAATGATTACCTGGAATTCAATGTATTTGCAAATCCATTTACAGAACACCTTGGTAGTTATGTACACACACATTATGTGAAATGGTTCCGTGTAGTTGTGTACCTCTACTTGTTAGTGCTTGACCCATACTGTCTTATGCTAACAGCTTGGGAGGTATGTACATGTTACATCATCTATAGAAGAATTTGAGTCACTGTACTCAAAAATGACACTGCACACCTGTAGATGTATGTATTCGTAGTCTGTGTATTAATATTGTCACCTGTCCATCTCTAACATAGATGACAAGCAGGCAGGGCATTTCATTTAGATGCTTTAATACATAGAAACACATCAGGATGGATAGAAGCATTATAAAATATAAACAAACTGGTTAACAGACAGACCTTACACACATACATGCTTACATCTCAACAACTAACTACAAAATGGCAGTCAGGCTCACACGTGCTCAGTATTTATACACTTGTGCAAGCCCTTGGATAGCTTCTTAAAGATACATACATACACACACATTGATCTACATCCTACCTCTTAAAAAAGACTGACCTTAGGAAAAAATAACATTAGAGTTAGACATGCATTATTACAGACATTAGAAACAAAACACGATGTTCATGTTCAAGTTGTCGTGTATCTGTTGCATGGTCTGGAGATAAGACTGGATCTCATAACATAACAATCTGGACTGAATTTAGTAACAAGGACAGTCTTCAGTGAACAACTCATATCAGGAACTTCTGGATTCATCACAGGAATGAAAATATCCTCTAAACCTTCCTCTGGAATTGGAACACTGAACAACTCACTCTGAGATAAACAGTCTTTCTCACAGGCGATATGTCGTGGTATAGTCTCTGACACCATTCTTAAAAGTTTCCGATTATGCCTAAACTCTGCTCCTTGTGATTCCTCAATGTATGATCTTGGTTTTGGACATATATTTTTCACATCTCCAATCCAATCATGATCTTTGGGCATTTGCATCCTTACCACTTCTCCTTCTCATAATGAATTGAGCAGTTTGCTGTCCTTATCATAGTAGGACTTCTGAGTTAAACACTTCTTTAAAAGATTGGTTTTCACTGACCTGTTGCTCTTGACACAAGGAACCAACAATTGACTATTGATTGGTAATGTGGCTCTGGTTTGTCTCGACAGAAGTCTCTAGGCAGGTGAACCAAGATGTTTATCACAAGGAATGTTTCTGAGATTCATGAGATTCAGGAAAACATCATTGTTATCTCATTTTGACTTCTCTAGTAACTGTTTTGTACTTTGAACTGCACATTCTGCCAAACCATTTGAATATGGGTACTCAGGGCTACTCATGACATGAGTTTTTTTGCGTCTTTCGGCTTTTCCCGGTTAGGGGTCACCACAGCGGAACTCCAGTCCAATAATGATTGGCAGTAGACTTTCACGTGCTGGCTTGCTGGGCCTAATGCACAACCTTCAATGAAGGAACACCCATCCACACATATCGACACACAGAAGACACTCTAACTGAGAATCAAACAGGCAACGTCTAACTGTGAGGCGACAACGCTACTGCAGCACCACCACCACGGGAAATACTCAAGTTCCATTTTTTGGCAAATCTTTTGAACTGTTGGCTTGTAAACTGTGTGCCATTGTCAGAAATAACTTTGTGTGGTCTACCATAGACTGCAAAATTATGCTTCATCTTAGTAATGACAGTACTGGATGCTAGGAAGTAGGTCAATCTCGAACCAATTAGATTAAGAGACTACTAACACTAAGTAATGTTGACCATTCCACCTGAAGATTTCCGTGGCTACTGTCGATCAAGGTAGTTCAGGAATCTGGTTTAGCTGAATTGGTCCTTTCTGTTGATACTATTACACACAGAACAAGATAAAAGTACTCTCTCAATGTCTTGTGACATAGAAGGTGAAAATACTAGAACTCTTGCCCTTCTTTTGGTAGAGTCAGTTTCTGGGTGACCATGATGCAAAATAGTAATGCATTCTTGTTGCAAGGACATTGGAGCAATGACTTTTGGACCTTTCATAATGGTACCTTTGTCAGACAAAATTTCATCTCTGTAAAGGGCAGATCATGCCCACTCAACATGACAGACTTCTTTGAGAAGGTCACCAAAGCAATGGATGAGGCAAATTCATTCACACTGCCTACCTTGACCTGGCCAAGACATTTGACACAATATCCCACTCGGGCATTGTTGACAAACTCAGGAGGTTAGGTACAAACACGTAGGTCATCCAGTGGATAGCCAACTGGCTCACAGACAGGACCTCAGAAGTTAGAATTGTGGAGTCCACCTCTACAAAGAGGCCAGCTACAAGTGGAGTTCCTCAGAGATCAGTCCTTGGCTTGCTCCTTTTTGGCATTTATTTCTCAGAAGTCAAGGCCAATTTCATTGGTCTCTGGTTGATGACTGCAAATTAGGAGCTGTCATTGAATCTCACACTGACACAAATGTTCTCCAGGAGGGGCTGACATAGACAAATAACTGGTGTCAGAGCCAATGGACTAAAACTAAATGCCAAGAAATGCATAATAGTATATTTTGGGAAGTCATTCATCCCTGGTAACTATCATATTGACAACACACCCCTTAGAGCTGACCCAATAGTTAGGGACTTAGGGACACACATAGATTGTAATCTAGCCTTTGATCATCATGTGTCTACAGTGGTGAGGAAATCATTCTATATTGCACAACTTATAAACAAAGGTATGGCATCTTAGTCCAAGAAGTCATTGTTCCACTGTATTCGGCATTCATCAGACTTATAACTGAGAACAATGTACCCTTTGGTATGCACCCAACCAGGCATATCCAACAATTGGAATGTCCACAGAGGTTCCTCAGTAAAAGAATACAGGGCATAAGTAATATGTCCTATGCAGACCGCCTCACAGCCCTATCACTGTATTGTCTCCTATAGTCTTTTGAGGGGAGATTCATAAAACAGGGCATTGTCAGACCCCACTCTGATGCACCTTTTGCATATCCACAAAACAAACAGTACCAGAAGTACCAGAATTACCCATTCTAAAAACTTAAACCTTGCCTCTGATATAAATAGGAACTGCTGGACAGATAGGTATGTATCCCAGAGACTACCCTATCTATGGAACAGGTTGCCCATCTATGTGAAGCAGAGTTCCTCTCTTACACAATTCAAGTGCAACTTGGACAATCAGATGGGAAACAAGAAATTCATCCCTGTTTTGACACCTATGTTTCTAATGCAAACAGGTAATCTGCAAATGGTTCATCTCCCAGGCCCGTGCTTACACTTATCAAGGGTATCAGAACTTATCAGAGATTTGGGATGCATGGCTAGGCTTAAAAAGGCCCTTGTGGCCATTAGACTAGTAAACACCTATGAACCTATGACAATAAGGCTGCACTTCTTGAGGTAAACTAGATTACTTTGATGGCCATTCTTGACTGATAAAGTGGTTAATCCTTTGTAAAACTGGATCTGTGGTTGTGTGATCTCTCAGCTCATCAAGATGTGTGGAAGAGGCGTGGAGCCTGAATGGCCTACTGAAAACAGCACAATTTCAGAGCTCCATAAAACTAGTTTAAAATACAGGGAATAATTAATTTTCTTATAAAAACAACTAGAACTTGTTAATGAAAGTCTATATTATATAATTAGAAATTTCAGTGGATTTTCATAGACATTTTCCTGTCTAACTTCTCTGGAGACCTTAAGATCTTGTAGAAATGAGTAACTCAAAGAATTCTCACACTGAATCTGCTTTGAAGAAAGAACTGCAGTCTGTGTCTAATAACTTGCAAGAGCTGTCTTTGAAAATGGACAGTTTTAAACAAAATCTAGCGAATCTAAAATAGAACTGCCAAAAGCAAACAGATGTATTAAAGGAACTTCTACAGCAACATCAAAGCAAAATAACAAATATAGAAGTTTCATTAAATGATATCGAAGGAAGGCTCAAGGAGGAAGAAACTCAGAGAGATTATCTCCTAAAGCAGAATGCCTGGCTTCTCAATAAAGTAGATGATTTAGAAAACAGAGAGAGAGAACTAACATCAGAATTTTTGGTTTGCCTGAAAAAATTGAAGGTGAGGACATTATTTCATTCTTAACCTCATGGCTCTCAGAATTTTTAGATTTAAAAGAAGGGCTCTCATATAGTATCGAAATGGCACATAGAGCCTTAGGGAAGCCAAATTCAACATATTCTTCTGTACCTCCTAGATTAATTATAGTAAAATTTGTATCCTATCTGGGCAAGGAATTGGTGCTAAAATCAGCTTGGAGGAAGGGACCCTTGAAATATAAAAAATGTAATTAAATTTGACAATGACTATTCCACCAGAGTATTAGAAAAAAGGAAAAAAAAAATAGCCACTCTTAAAGCTTCTTAAACAAAATAACATTAAAGTGAAACTTGTGTTTCCTGCCAGAATCAAAATCATATAATCAAATGAGATGAGAACATTTAATAACCTAGGAGAAGCTACACTGTTTATAAAAAATAATAACATCATATCTGTTCCTGAGGACATGGACTGGTCATCCCCTTTCTTGAAGAGAACCACTAACAAAAACAAGGACTGATGTGAAAAAGAAAAAAAAAAAAGAAAAAAAAAACTGACTCTAAAATAGCTGTTCCTGCTAAATCTCTCAAAGCATCTACTTCAAAATGACTCATGACTGATTTTCTGATCAAAATATACAAATACTGTCTTACATGACTGTATGAATGAATATAATTCAAATCTCAAAGGACCGAACAACTAGCTGAAGTATTCCTTATTAATTCTTTACTTTATTATTGTCTTAACATAATTTATTTATCTCGATTTTTATGCCTGGTTTGTGATGGCCAACTGCAGGATATATGATGTTAGTGAGTATTTAAGAGCTCTACGTATATATCTACAAGGAATATATAATATGCTGTGGATGGGTCATACAGCAAAACTGCTTAATTCTCATCCTTGTTAAGGTGTATGGTAACTTTGACACATAGGAGCACTTGACTGAGATCTTTTACTTGATCTGTTTTATTGTAATTATCCAGCACATGTAAACATAGCATATGTTTTGGTAATCTCTTGTTTTATGATATCCGATGTGTCTCACCTAAAATTTCAACATAGATATGCTGGCATGTGGATTATAGTGTTTCACAGACAGTTTCTAACCAAGCTTAATGGTATACTATGGATACACTGCTAACATTCCCATTGTAGTTAGATATGTATGTGTTGTAGCATCACATCACTTGTTTTATTTGTATACATTCCCCGTGTAGAAAATTCTTGCCATCCTGATTGCACAAGTTGGTCATATTTATATATCATAATTATATTGTCTGTTTCCAGTGCTTTTTTTGTAAACAAACAGGTTGTGGTATGCATATGTTGCATTTAGGTCAGGTACCCCCCCCCCATGTAGCCATTCCAGTGTCCCACTATTTGGCTATTTCTCCCCATTTGCCATAAACACTGTTCAAAACTCTCAGTATGTATACTGTTTTTTGCTTTACTTCTACAATGATTCCAGATATTTGGATTTAATTTAAAACTTTTATTTAAAATTTTCCAGTACAAAAACTGATAGACATTTGCTAAACAAAGCAATGCAGTCTCACAATGAAAACAGACTTAGCATTAAAACTTCTGTGACTTTGAAACTCACATTCATTGAAACAGCATTGAAACCCACATTCAAAGAAAATGTATCTGGCCAGTGGAAATTAAGTTTACCTTTGGGCTTTTTCAAATCATAGACCCCTTGCACACATTTTTAGGATAATGAAAAATGTCTT
Source organism: Protopterus annectens (assembly GCF_019279795.1). Lineage (NCBI taxonomy): Eukaryota > Metazoa > Chordata > Ceratodontiformes > Protopteridae > Protopterus > Protopterus annectens. The sequence goes on along the minus strand of NC_056735.1, from coordinate 1,263,696,597 downwards.
TGATTCACCTTCCTGATTGTATTAAATTATAATATATAATTATTAAATTGTATCCCTTGTATAATACACCACTTTCTAGAGCATGTTTTAATTTTATAGCCAGTAAACAAAGAAACAAAACATATGAACCAATAATGCCCAAACTGCCCAATTCAGAACATTTCAACCATAAAAGGCCACTCAAACGTCTATCATTACAACCCACCAATATCAGTCAATATGCACAGTCTCTGCAGATGTAAAAGTCATCTGAATAAATCTGCATTAAAATGATCTGACTGTAACTAATGAAAAAGGTTGCTGCTAGCAAAACAATTTATATTTAAGTATTTCATGTACAAATTCACTGGCTGCTGCCCTTGAAGAATAAATTGTCTATGTTACATTGAAAATGATAAGCTGGTTATATTGCAATAGGGAATGGATGGCAAACTAAAACAGGTTCATGGTCACTAGGCATCTTATCCACAGGAGGACATACTCAGGACTGCAGCATCCCACCCTCTTAAAATCCAACACAGTATTAACAAAATAATCAACAAAAGCACACAAGTGTATTCACCACGGCGGAGGCAAAACCAAATCAGCACGTAGTCCATAAATTGCGAAAGAATCTTTAATCCATGAAAAATCACAAACAAGAAAAATGAGCGCTTTCGCGTAACAAATGTACGCTTCATCAGATTTAACTCACAGTACAGCTCATTCAGTTTATATAGTCAAGTGCAATATTTAATTGATGTAATTAAACAATTAGCTAATTAATAAACCATATTGGTTAAAGCAATCCCTTCCCTATATTGCAATAAAATCTCGCTTACTTCAATGTATCGCATATAGATATTCTACATGACACATTTTTAACCATGACATCTAACTAGCTATAAAACTCAAGACATATAAAAAGCATTTTATATTTAATATAAATATGAGATATAGATATAGAACATAGCCCTACATCTATATATATAGATCTCAAACAAAGACATAATAATTATATATATTACTATAAAATATTTCATAAAATGATGTTGTTAAAATACCTATACTAAAATAAATAAGTTATTTAGAATGTATTACAGCACAGTATTAACAAACCAACCACATGTTGTGGGAATCGAACCCACAGCTTTATGCATCAAAACAAAAGTATGCTACTTGCTTTGCTACTATGCTTTAAAACCCTAAACACACAACAGTGATACCATTTGCTAAAGAAAACAGTTGAATATTTTGGATAGAGGATTCAGCCTCTTGTTTCCTGTAGCTAAGGTACAGGGCTTGAGCCTAAGCAAATTACTAACTACCTGCTAACCCTAACTAGGAAATTTTGCTGTCTCTCACACACACTTCAACCGTTTAATTTAAGAAATCTAGACACATTCTAAAATAAATAGGAAAAGATTATAAATATTTCTCTCATGAACATAGAAAATTGCTAGAATAACAGGATTTGTGTTAGTATGCATTTTTCTAAAGGATATGAAGTCTAAACCTCAAATATCTGTCATTATTTAGCAACTTCAATCTTCTTATGAGGGAAAAAAAAAATCAAAAATATGGGGCATAAATCTGGACATTCTGCAAAAACTTGGTAAGTTGAGGGGTAGCTACCTATCTCTTACACACACACACACACACACACACACACACACACACACACACACACACACACACACACACACATATACATATGTACATACATACACACACATTATACATATATATATATATATATATATATATATATATATATATATATATATATATATATATATATAGGTCTACTTCATTTCACTGAAAGATCATTTCACTGAAAACTCATTTGACTGAAACTCATTTAGTTGAAAGTGTATATGGCCTTTTCCCCACTGTAGTGTGATCCTGGAGTTAGTATATAAAGTGAGGGCGGTGTGGGGGGTACAAATTATAAATATTTAAAACTTACAACTCCAATGAATAATTCTTTCCAGAAGACAATAACAATATATAACCAAACTATGTGGGGGGCTAAGCCTCCCACAACCCCAATATATATAAATAAAAGCGAGAGGGGATATATATATACATATATATATATATATATATATATATATATATATATATATATATATATATATATATGTATATATATCATTAACCAATAAAACCCACTAGCATATCTTTCAACACGTGACCTAAGAGCACCTTCTGGTTAAATGACGTGCTCAAAGTCATTCCGTTTTGAAGTGGATACCGAAGAGAATCAAAATCATGACTCCAGAATAAAACTTATTCGTAACTCATAGCTTTAACCCTTCCAGCTAATATTCCAGATTAAACTGACAAATGCCCAAAAAACTGGACTTCTACTTGATCATAATTCTCTGATAGGCAGTCTCAATGACCAGGAGACAAGAATTAGCAGGGTACATCTTCCACTAACCAAAAGTGAGAGACACTTCCTTCAAGAACTATCCTCTTAGTCTTTAAAACTCAGGTACAAAGCAAAATTAAATGCTGAAGAAAGACCTGTTCAAGTCAACATTATATGTACCAATGGTGGTATTACTTAATGATAAAACTGATTTAGAGCACAAGTGCATACTTTGCTATTGAAGTATTGTCACAATCCCACAGAATGAATAGCTTCTCCTTACACTGATCTCATCCAAAATCAGTCTGTCCTGTTTATATTCCTACACTCTTTTCCATTAATCTTATAGATGATGTATTCATTAAAAATCTTCTTCTTATCCATTCTTGTCTGTAGTCTCTTTAAACAAATGCTTCAGTAATTGCAGATGTTTCTACTCTATAGAGCACTCTTTGTCTCATGCCTCATTACCCTATAACTCCTTCACTCTGCCAATACACCACTAAAACTTTATTTTCTTTAATAAACAACTTATTAAGTTTTGCACCAAGCACTGAACATTAAAATAACACACCTCCCTCCCGCAGTTGCAAGCATCTACTTTGTAGCATCAGGCCCCTACTTATTCAGATGTGTGTACTTTATCACAGGGCCATTTAACAATTTACAGCTTATCAACAAATATTATTTTGAATAAAAGTACACAATTAAGTTTTGTTAAAATAAAAAGAAATTATCAAACAACAAATTCCATAACTTTGTTTAACCTAGCACTCTATATACCATAAACTATAACTACTGTTCTGTTTAATAATAAATATAAGAAAGCTGTAGTAGGCTAATACACTGTTCTTTTTGTCCTACTATGAACTTCATGACCATAAACATTTTCTGCCATGATTATGCTTTACATATCATAAACTATTGCTGTAAATAAAATGGGTATCTGTCAATACAGGTAGCTCAGTTACCAAAATATGCAAAATACATTACAAAAATTAATGTTCCAAATAAGGATTGAAAGTCTGTGTGTACTGTTACTAAGGAGACCAGGCAGTAGTGCAGTGGGCCAAATTTGCATTAGGATACCAAGGTATGAACATGTGTGATTATGAATTTCAACCTAGATAATAAGACAAAAAAAATCTCAACAAACTTTTGGAAATGGACCAGACAATAACTATGCCTTTCAACAAACTGCTGATTTGACAACCTCCCCCATTCAAAAAGGGGAAAATGATTGATTTCAGCCACCCCGTTTCTGTTCTGTTTCTCCAGATCTACAATTCACAGCAAACTACTGCAAATTGTGATACAATAATATGTAAATATTGAATGCATTAAATGAGTTTGGGAAGGTCCTAGAATATCAGCAAGTACACTTTAAAAAACAGACAAATATAACAGATGTATTTAAAAAGGTGTGGTTCACTTGGCACTGAATGGACCACATTAAACAAATTAGAAAAAAAAGACCACATAAAGTGAAAGAAAAGAAGCAAAACAATTCCAGTAAAACTGATACTAACCTATTTGAATATGTAATTACTAGAGACTAGGAGAGGGGGAACAACCATAATAGAGGTGTTTAAAATATCAAAATAACACTAACACACTAGACTCTAGTTTACTGTTAAGGTTCACTACATACAAATATAAGACAAAATGCCTCAAAATGGATCAGCTTCAAGATTCACACATATCCAAGGAGGATATATTCCATCAAGAGCAGCTGATATAAGCATTAATGTACCAAGATGTATAACAAATATGAAACTTGTGGAAAAATAACGAGAGAGAGAGAGAGAGAGAGAGAAAGAAAGGCATAGTTAAACAGAGGAGTGAAGGTTACACAGCAGCAGCATACTAGGAATATGCATTGAATGCCATGTCAGGATGCAATGGAGTACAATATAGTCTACATAGAAAGTCCTATGCTCTTACCCTTGGGGGGGTGTACATTTTATTTCGAAATTCAGTACACTCTACTGAGGAAAGCAAGCTCCTCAAATCAAAGTTTGGTAGCAAAAATTTCTTAACAAGAAAAGATATAGTTTAAATCCCATCCTGTACAGAATATCATAATTTAACAGGCAGTTACTAGGCATATAGTCCAGAAGTCCATTAATGAGCCTAGCCCAAACTTCTTTTTTGCCTTAAAGCACTGTTTGGTTAAATGACTTGCTCAGTGTCATACAGCAGATAAATGAAGGTTGTGGGAATCAAATCCTGTACCTGCTCATCAACAGCTCATAACTTAACCCTCTCTGCCAACTTCTAGACTATTGCTATTCATGTATTGCTACACTCAGAGCAGCAGTATAGTTTAGCAGTGCTTCATGGGTATGACAACAAATCACAACAGCACAAAAAAAAGGGATGCCTAAAACAAAGACAGTAATGATTTTCCTTAATGTACTCTTTTACAAAAATATATCTATATATGTGTATATATATATATATATATATATATATATATATATATATATATATATATATATATATATATATAGATTCACTATACAATCTCAAAGTACTGAAATGTCGAATTTCAGTATTTCGAGACTGAATAGTCGAAAACCCACATGCACGAAAACCCATAAACACGAATACCACAACCACGACCATTCACACACAGACACAAACCAGAACATAATCACACACACATACACCTACCTAACTAAACAAACCCCGGGATTCATGAACCTTGCGCCAGGCGCCAGCATAGCGTCGGCGTGATAAAGCCAAATATGGCCACCGAGCGATTCAGGTATGAAGCAATCCCACGTGCACTACCGGCGTGCGCCGGACCTGCGCCGCCCCCGGCGTAGGTATGCTAATCACACTGTGTGCGGTATTGCACCATGCAAATGAAGGCAAATAGCGATTCACAAAGTGGGGCATGCGTAGCGTAAGGGCACGGCAATGAAAAACCGAAAAAAACGGTTTACATTTACCAAAACATGACCAAGGAGTAACGGAAGGCTGTCAACGTCAGGTATCATACAGGTGCAATATGCCAAAGGCGAAAGGCACCGAGAATGTCCAAAGAAAACATGCACAAACTGTAAATAATGACAAAAATGTCATGTACGTGGAAACCACAGCAGAACCCCCGGATATGTGTACAGAAGGTGCAAAGCAATGAAATAATATGACAATGTCCTAAAAGAGCTGTATAATACACATCAGCTGTACAGCCACCACACACCATAGTATGTATGGAAAGCCTCAACCCCAGCGCAAGGGTTGTCAAGGAGTGGTGGCAGTGTTCGGCGCCGTAACCATGTATTAGCAGTCAATGCCATGCAAATGAGGCAGATAATAGTGAATCGCAAAGCTGGCGCCGGTGTAAGGATGGAGCAAATGGCACAGCGGTACTACACCGAGGAGTGGCCTACACGAGATACATGTCAATCGCAGAGGGGTGTGCCACTGTAGGAGGAAGCATATTGGAGGCCAGCAAACCTGGGCTGTACAATGCACATCACAGCAGCAGGACCGGCGTGTGAGGAAATAGATGCGCTGAGAGTACATAATGCGTGCACAGATGCATGTGCACGAGGATGACTATGTTCCCCAACCAGTCATGTGACGGCCTCCCCGTCAACAACCACGGATATAGGAAGGTAATGCGGAGAATATGAGGAAATGTGGAAGCAGTGTAATTGGAGCCGTAATGAGCAATCAACACCAATCAATCCAGGAAGGGCAAACGGCGGCAGCCGACAACTCTGTATGCAGACTCCTGCATAACGGGAAAGGGGAGGCATATGAATGCAAAGATAGTAGGGGATGTAGTAGAAATGCAAAGAACAAAGAACCGAAATAGCACAGCCAAGTACAGAGGTAGCATAACTGCGGCTGCAGATACAATGCATCATATGCCATGTGCCTGCAGGATGCAGTAATGTAAGATGCAAAGCTAAGCCAATGCAGGCAACTGTAATGTAACACTAATGGCAATACCGTTGCAGTTGCAACCGTAAAACACCGAAAATAATCCATGGATACGGCTGCACAGACACACCCAATGACATCACCGGGTATACAGCACAACAGTATAAAGTGTGAATGCACACAACACACAGCGATTTCCCAAACGCCGCACCGTAGGGTGTAAACACACGGGGAACTTTTAATATGTATATGGTGGGTGCCGCCGTGGCCATGATGCATAGGTATGTGGCAGAGACAGACGGAGTTGCGGAGGACGGTGCCGACAACTACCGTAGGCCTCACAGGAGAAGGAGAGTGTTCAGACCAAGGGTGACCTACCAGGGGCTGCAAGACCTGGAGATAGTAGAGCACTACAGGGTGGACAGGGACACGTTACAGCAAATACTGGAGCTGTGCCGACCATGCCTGAGAACAAGAGACAACAGAGGGGAGCCCATCCCAGTGGACACAAAGGTATGTGTGAGCTTGCGAATACTGGCTACAGGTACCTTTCAAAGGCCAACCGGGGATATAATGGGTATCTCACAGGCATCAGCATCTAGGGTACTACACCAGTTCCTGGATGCCATGTTACGACATGCCCATGAGTATATAAACTTCCCCAGATCTCAGGAGGAGTTGGCTAGCAATATGCGCCGCTTCCACCGTGTGGCACAATACCTGGAGGTACTGGGTGCGATCGACTGTACGCACATAGAAATCAAGTCACCGCCCAGGGAGCAGGGTAGACGCTACATAAACCGCAAGGGATACCCCTCCATCAATTGCCAGGTCGTGTGCAATGCGCAGGGCATTATCATGGATGTGTGTGCTGGCAGCCCTGGAAGCTTCCACGACTCCCATATCTGGCATGCCTCACAGCTGTATCAGGTATTCGCCAGGGGGGACATCACACAAGGTCACCTTGTGGGGGATGCTGGCTATGCACTGGAGCCGTGGCTGATGACACCCATCAGAAATGCACACACACACATGCAAGAACGCCATAATGAGGCACACGCACAAACCAGAATAATCATAGAGCGTGTGTTTGGGATGTTGAAATCACGGTTCCGGTGCTTGGATACATCCGGTGGAGCCTTGCAGTACTCTCCAGGCACATGTGCCCACATATTCATAGTATGTTGTATGCTACACAATATGATTCTGCGGAAACAGCTGCTGCAGGGACATAATGGTGTAGGGCCACCAAGCCCGCCACAACTGCCAAGGCAAGCACAGGCACAGGGCGTTCAGCGCCATGAACACGCTGTGCCAGCCCCAGTAGGTAGACGGAGGCGTACCCAATATGCCTATGCCCTGGCAAAGAGGGAACGCATAGCACATACTTTGACAGTGTAGGCCCCATGGACTGACACCTCCTTACCTGCACACACAGTGAAATGGACGCCACACAAACATGTCCACCCGTAATGTGTACCGTATGGCCGGACCTATGTGTGACTCCAACAAAGGCACCGCCCAAACACTGCACACCCAATAGCCAGCAGAGCATGGAACGCCAACACCTCACCGCACGCCGGTTCTACAGCACACGGCGTAGCCATATGCTGCCACTATCGCCGCAAGTCGACCACATATGTACTTATGTGCATACACAGATACGGAAATAGATATCAGTACACATGTAGAAATATATGTACGCATACACAGATATAAAGTACAACAGGTTAATATGGAACCCAGGGATGCGAGTTCACAGATAAGTAAGATGCGAAATCTCCACATAGTAAACATAGTGACCGACAACCCGATCATCCGGGAGGGTGGGCAGAGCAGGTAACGCCAGCCATGGAAATGTCAACCTGCATCAATACATATCCGCGTGTCGGAATGATCACCAGTCCACGGTACAGCAACGGGATATGTGCGTGTCATATCCATAGGATATGAGTGCGGAGATACATGCCGCCGCCGGCGCGCCAACGTAGGTATTGTGTGCAACCGTCGGTGCGAAGCGGCAAGCATACCAGTGAAGTGTACGTCATTATGAGGAGGAACTCATTTGGGGTCTAAAACAGTTCATGTTCCTCGCAGTTCCTCAAAGTTCCACATTGAAAATGTCTGTCAAACATCCATTGTTAGGAATGTATTTAAATGACATCCTGGTAAATAGAAATTAATCATAGTAATTCATTAAAGGTTCTTCATTGTAAGTAAATCAGCATATTTTAACCATCCTATGACCTACTTAGCTGAAGTTGTTACTATGCCATTAGTATGTGTTCCACATTATGCCCATTTGTTCCACATTACTAATGTGTGTGTTCCTCATTTTGGAAATAGAAGGTTGAGAGCCATGGCGGCAATATGTGTATGTGTGAGGTGAGGTTGTCGTGTGTTCCGCTGTGTGTGTGTAATGAGTGTGCCACTGTAAAATATGTATGTAGGTGACATGTCACAGGCGGAGTGTAATAACATGCGCAGGCATACAGTACAGGAACCATAGGCGTATGTACAGCAGTACCCACAAAGTAGTACTGACATCTCCTCAGTGGCTATGCGCGTGGCGATGTAAAACGATGCAAAGCGGAAATGTCCCAGAATGTACCACAGGGCCATAGCCAACAGGAGATGCAAAGGACGCATGTACAAACCATGACCGTATGTATGGCGGCCATAAGGTAGACTCAACACGATACGTCGGCAACGTTACACAGCATCAGGCATGTACGGCGAAAATACGAATGTGCTATCCCGGCACCGATCGTGAACACTTACGGTCCCGTAAATACCGCTGTGTGTTCCACGACCGTTAAGTAAGCAAGCGGCACGAATAGGAGGCTACCGGTAGCATACAGGCCGTCCCAAGTATAGGACCACAATCACCGTAACTATCAGTGAAAAAATGCCAATGGATAGTAGGCATGGACGAACATCCGCAGATATATAACCGATGTGAAGGAGGAATACGTGCAGGAAGCACACATGCAGGCGATACCGACACCACGACATCAACAAAACAAACATTCCCAGAACAACAGACAGGTAACCTGCAGCTCCCCAAGCAGGGATGGAGCACACACACAAGCATATCTTGTATGTATAAATGCAAGACCCACACCCGTACACGTCACCCACATCCGCAGATATACCCCATCGCACATATCAAAGGGATAACAGCTAAAACCGTAGCAAAAACATACAGGCAGTCAATGACAGTGGCATACCCGCAACAAGCCGCGTGAGAAACACTAGCAGCAGCTGATGCATCCTTGCATCCGTTGTGTACAGGAATATAACAGCTATGTTACACATCTGAATGCACAATGCCATCGACAGACGCCGCCAGGACACGGACACCCACATGTCAAACAGAATACCATACCCAACACACACAATCCACGGCTAACACCACAGCGTAATGTACCTGACACCACACATAGCGTATGCAGTCACACAAACATTATACAATACATACCATCCCCACGAAGGTAGTGCAAATAACTAACGGCCACACGAGGAATGAACCATGGCCTAGTTTCCCGGGTAACGTACGAATGGAGGAGGATCACCGGTGATATGCGCATAAGTACACACCGAGGAACAGCTATTGGCGTGATGAACCCACATGCCTCAGGTGACGACGAATAAAAGGAAGACTCCCTGGATATTCAAACCGTATGTTCACAACGAACACAAACGCTATCGAAAGAAAATACTGAGAGGAAGATATTGACGAATACAGAAGCGAAGGCCGGAAAGGTATGTCGAACCCACGAGATGTACTGATGTGTAACGCATGATACGTATGACTAATCTGCACTGTATGTGAACGATGTGTGTAAGTAAAGATACCTGTCCATTAGGCAGAGAGTGGTGAAAGGTGGTCATGTAATGCTAAGCCGCGGAGCATACCAACGACTGCGGACAACGTGTGCACAGCAGTGGGACAACATGTACACAGACGTGATAACCCAAGGTCCGCCATAGGGATTCCAAACACAGAACAATGCCACCACCCACGCCGATGCTGTCAGTGGATATCGAACAATGAAGCCCCACAGCAGGGGATAGGTCATGTATGTATAGTGTCACAGCACACATGTGCATGGGCATATACCGTCGATGTCATACGGAATGTGCGCACGACATGCACGTATCCCACGCAGTAGGGGTGACTATGTCAATTATGTGCAATGCAAAGCTGTCATGATGGATATGTTCAGAAATCATAGACAGTATCACAGGCATAGCCTGCATGATGGAGGGATGGCCTAATGTTATGTACATAAACAAGATATGTATGGCCTGCACATATGGGACAATGTAGTAGCAGAATAGGTACCCGAAATGGAGGGAACAGCAAGTAACCATGTCCAAACGTTCCGTAGCAGGTGCAATGTGTGCCACAATGATGTCCGGCAGGGCCATGTGTAAACACATGTGCAATGTACACAGTAGTGTCACCCCCCCCCATGGTAGTGTCCACTGAATGGCAGAAGTGGATGTCAACTGTATGTCTATACAGTACTTCCGCTGTGGTGGTACCATGGGTCTGTGTCACCCTACCAGCAAGGGAGCTCTCACATGACTAGTGACACAGTGTGCTCCTGTGGGATGTGCACAGGACCTATGTCCCACAGCACGGTGTGTGTCCAGTCTGTGGATGTCACACAGACGCCCGGGCTGAGCAATGTGGCATGTGTGCACACATGCAGGACTGCTCCTCCCACCCTGCCCACTGCAAACGCCATGTAGGAGTACTACATGCATCAGTACTGCGGAGAACATGGCCCATGGCAGAGTAGATTACACCCCTGTGTTAGTGGTATGCAGGTGAGTACAGATGTGTTACATGACTGTCATTTGCATATGTAAACTGTCTGAGCCGGGTAGAGATCACAGCATGACTATACTGAGACATGTAATGTTGTATCCATTGTGTAAGGTACACCACACATGTGTTATTGTAACACTGCCCGCGTGTACATGTGTGTATGGCACAGGTACAAGGGCACCCAAGGTATCAGCTAGACATACGGTCCAGAAATGCGTGGTCCTGCACATGTGTACCCACGCCATGGTGGAATATGGCAACCACAGCACCATGTGGGGCATGTGTGTACATCAACCATGTACAACGTGATATGCATGTATAGGGACAGTATCCATGTGATACACACTGCATGACTGTCACTATGCAAAGGTGATGTGTATGCACTATGTGTGATGTAACTGATGCAATGATATCTACATGATATATCTGCCACACTGACACCTGTATGGTTGTTAGCAATATGAGTAGGATGAGCTAGAATGCTGCCAGGTATGTAGATGTGGTATATGTAGGCATGGACAATACTGTGTGACAGCAGGTAGTGTGTATGCAAATACTGAGCATGAGGGGCCACATGTCTGAGGACTGTGCAATGTCACACGTCCCTGACTTGTTGTAGTTAGCATGATATGCCTGCACCACTGTGTGACCTGTACAGGAGGCACATGGCATAACATCCCGAGACATAGGGTACGATGTGATGCTGGATGTGTACATTGGCAATAGCATAAAGTGGAATGGCACTGAAGGGCAAAGAGCGGATCATGTCTGATGTGATACCCTCTGTACCACCCCAACCACCCATGCAATAGTATGACAGGTGGTCAGCATGGGATATGGTGTGCTGTGGCGCACATAAGCCCAACAAGGGTGCCAGTAAAGGCATGCAGGTAGTCAATGAGTGTGTGAAGCATGTATGTCAAGATGTGGCCCAGTGCCATACTGAATGGCCCAGTCATGGGTGTACAAATGCAGCCCCATACGTGCAATGCAGTACCACCCATGTGTAGTGTGACAGATGTGGTAGTGTGGTGGTCAGGGTTCACAACGTACATGAATGGGCTAGCAGTCAATGCAGTGTGCTGCTGCAGAGACATGTAACAGCCAGGTTGGCAGGATACAACAACTACGGCGATTGGAGGTGACATTGGGACTGTGTTCCCGGACATAACATGTGCATGGCAGTACTATGTATGTGTCCACAGGGTTAATACAATGTCCAGCCAAGGATTGGAACCCTGTAGTGAGTGAGAGTGTGTATTGTTGGTAGGTACCCCATTGGCAGGCACGATGCCAGCAACATCTGTGTTGGCAATGCCTGCATGACTGTGGTATGCTGCATTGAATGTGGATGTAGTCAAACAGCAGAGACATACCACCACACTGCGTGAGGGCCCACACTGCAATGTCTGGCAGTCATGTGTAGGTAGCTAGCTGTGGAGTATGTGATGCACCATGAGGACACACCATGACTGTCAAGTGACACACCACACACAGGTGAACATAACTACCATGCAACAGCCTGCACATGTGCCCATACAGCATGTGTGCATGGAACAGGAATACCACTGTGGCGTCTGTGAAAAGGCCAGTACCACCATGTCTCTGTGTGGAATAGCATGGTCCCTACCAGTGTGTAAATGTAGCAGAAGTGCACTGTGATCAGTGTTGGCATAGGCACGTAGACTGTCCATCGTACGGGGTGCCATGCCATCAACTACCTCTGTCAGTGGATGTCAGTAATACCGGCTGTAGAGTGTATGTACCATGCATGCTGCTATGGTTGTGTGTTTAGGGTGTGGCTAGCAGGGATGAGAAGCATGGATGTTCAGCAAACAGAGGGGGGATGTGTGTAGGCATAGCACACAGACACATGGAGGTTTGGTGCATGCCAAGGGTAGTGTAGGTATGGTATGTGTCGTGTAATGTGTCACCCAGCTATGCGTACTGCATGGCTAAGCATGTGTGGGTACATGGGAGTCCATACTAGGGAAGGGCGTGTTGCTGTCAATACATAGCAGTAGCAACTGTCCTAGGTGCAATGTACAGTATGCCAACACGACCAGCATGTAACCTGTGGTGGACAGTGTATTCACTGTCGCGTGTCACAATGTGCGTAGCGGTCACAAACATGGGTATCTGAACATGGATTACCTATGATGCAATGTGTCTTGGGAATATACAGTATGTGTGTAAATCACTGTGTGGTGTGGGAACCACCCACCCATGTGTGTTGCAGTCCAGGTATGTGCCTGGGAGGTATGATCTGTGTACAATCTGGACTGGCAGGTGTGCCATGTAGGGCATGGAGGCAGGTCCCAGGCACTGCAGATAAATGACATGTGTGCTGTACTGTGTGTGCAGTGCTTGTGTACAGCACAGTGGAGGGTGTAAGCATTGTCACACATCACTGCATGCTGTGCCTACCTGTGACAGCCCTGCCGGAGACAGACATGTGACACCGCTGCACAGGCAGAATAGCATGTGAAGATGTACATGTGGGCTGCACACCTTAGGCAGATGTCCACAGGTCATGTGTGCCACGGTAGTGTGGTTGAACACGGCTATCAGACTGGACAAACGCTACATGCCTGCATAACTACAGTATGACCATAGTCAACAGTCCCAGTGACAGAGTAGGCCAATGTACACTATCCCTGCGTGCAGACCACTGGCTACTGGACACCTGGCTAGACACACACCTGGAGGGTTAATTCACCATTGAGCCATCACATGTCCCAGTCCATGTGGGCCGTACAATGTCATCACAGGGTGGTCACAATAGCAGGTGGCAAGGCAGACACGGTGTACCAGGTGATGTGTCATGTGTGCATATGTCGACTAGCACAGCCGTTCACATGTCTGCAACATACTGGTGCACGATGTATACTGCTACATGATGTATGGAACTGCACTGTCACCCACTACAGGGCCATCTTGCACAGGTGTGTTGTGACAGGTGTAACCCATGTTTGCACAGGATACACACCGCTGTTGTAGGCAGCCATGCTGGTGGCTACCAGTGATATATGCAGTGGTCATACAGACATACCGTACACAGTGTTCATGCAGGAATGTCCATTGTCGTGGACGATGTGCTGCTATGTGAATGTAGGTGTGTGTTGTGAATGTTACACATCCAGAAGACACCATCTGGTGCAGTCATGGTTGTCAACACCAGTACACACATCCACAGCAGTCAGAACCCAGTCCTGACAATGTGTGTCAGTCACCCTCGTACTGTGTGACATATGTGCACATGGCGGAACACCTCCCACTGTCATGTAAGCTGGCTACATGATGGCTGGAATGTGCTGTAGAAATGTACAATGCTGGTAGCCCAATGAAGTACCTGGAATCAGACACAGTACGCTATGTCAGCCATGTAAACCATGCACAACAATGACCGCCCAACAGAGACAAACAATGCATTGACACATGGAACATGTGCACATGACAACACCCAATGAGTTATGTTGCACATATTGATGTACAATTGTCATCTATGTCCATAGCATGGATGCAGACACACATACTCCACAGGTAGTACCATGTGATGTAGGTAGGGGGCATTGCTCGTGTACATGTCACAGTAGCTGTACAGACACATGTCCTGCATAGCCGTCATGTAGGGGTAGCTGTGGTATGTGACTGCTGGACATGCCCGTACAAATGACCATGTCCCACAGGAGATGTGTTATGTGTGTACCACATGTGACGTGCTGACAACAAGCTGTGATGTGTACGGCTGCCGGTGTACCTGTGTGACATTGTCTGTGATGGGTGCAAATGCATATAGTATCGTATTGCATGCCCACAAGCCCCACATAGGTGCATAGCCTGAACATACAATACAAGGAGTGTGTGGGATGATAGCAACCCACAGGAGGAGATGGGTATGGACGGCAGCCCACAACCACATGTGTGTACGGTGTTCACGTCCACGACACATGAGCATCTGAGAGGCTAGTGTTACAGCTGTACAGGGTTGCATGCATATATGTTCAGCAACATCCCTGTGTGTCCCACCACTGGCCCGTGGACCGATGGACACCAACCAAATGTGCAGATATGAGATGTGCACAGCACATCACAGATGCCTACTGTAGAACAGGCTTACCGTGTAGACATGTGCACAGTAGGTCTGCGACAGCTGCAGTCAAACATGTAATGTGCTGAACCACACCAATAGTCCAGGCCATGCCACAGATGGACGTGCATGCATCTGTGTATGTATGGCTGTGAATGTCTCCGGCATAGCAATATAGCTGTGTCACCGTTGTGAACAACAATATGAATGTGTCATATGTGTGAGGGGTGCATCATACGCATATGGTCTGATCGACGATACCATCAGTGTCCCTGCTATGTGAACATCCCTGTCCCCATACATGGATACCTATGCTGTGCCCAACACCACATTCACAGAGGGAGGGATGGCGGTGTGTAGTGCAGCAGCAGACATGGGGTGGCAGCAGGCACTGGATGTACACATATGTGGTACCCACATCAGTGCAGGCAACCATCCATGTGCACGGGATAGCGGTGTGTGTCCACATACAGCACTGTGTTGATCAATATCCCAGCACATAGCACCTGCCAGGTTTACAGTGTATGCATGGATGTGTGATACCTGCATGCACCAGACACACCCTCAGCAAGCAGCGTGCAGCATACCGCTTGAGGCCAGTGTCCACACCATGGCGATAGACATGTTGAATGTCCATATACACATAGCACTGACATATGGAATGGACAGCCACCCTGCCAATATCGTAAACCCCAGGTGGATCACAACCCAGTGCCATGTATGTGGCATACCCTGCCATACCATGCAGACCTGCCCAGCAAGGCTGCATGAGCTATCACAGTCCTACATGGTGCAATGGACAAAAGGCACTCTCACTATCAACCATACACAGCAGTAATGTGGCGGTGATGCACCCTGTGGTGTCACAGGTGCTGTGTGATGCTTTGGACAATGTGTGTGTGTACATGCTATGCATGGCCTGTCCTGCTAATGTGTCATGGTTACACATTGCCCTATGTCTATCACATGTGCAACACAGGTGAGCTGTGGCAAGTTGTCCGACACCCGTACAGTGCTGTGTGGATGTACATGGCACGACACATGCATGTGCAGGTGTCCATGTGTATGTGTACAGTGCCACTGCTGACATTCACAATGGCTACAGACGTGATGTGTACTGACATATACACAGCGTCCAGGTGAACAGCAGCACCGACGTCACATGGGGACCTATGCCAGTGATATGGACACAGGTGCAGCCAGGTACACATGTCCACAGCTGGCTAACATCTACATGGTGTGTGTACAGTGTGATGGGGTGGCAAACAGATATGATGTGACACCCACTGCTCAATGGTGTGAAGCCAACACATCGGCTGTGTCACTGCCACGATGCCTTTCACAGATTACTGTGCAGATGTCGTACTTGTCATAGCAATGTATTTCCAACAGTATGCCAGCACAGCAGTGTAAATGTGACCTGCCACCATCATTATGTCTTACAGATAATGCCACGTTCCCGGCTTCCCGCTTTCAGTCGACAGGAGGAGGAGGTGATCATCCCATACCTCCATACTAATCATGACGTCTTATTCAGTCATGTGACACAGCAGGCACAGGAACGACAGGAGATGTGGGAGGAGATGTGCAGGAGGGTGAACAACCTGGGCGGATACAACCGCACTTATCAGCAGATCTGCAGGCACTGCACAGACCTGATCCGGCATGCAAGACAGCGTGCCGCTGCAATCGCCAGACAACAACGTGGGACAGGTGGTGGGCCACCAACCCAGCCCCCACTCACAGCCACGGAGGAGCTCCTGGCCAGTCTGGGGACACCCACGGAACAACACGCAGAAACCCATGCATCCATCGTGGAGGTGGGTGTCTCCCAAACTATGAGCTTGGAGCTGCATGGTAAGTCAGGGATGCATGTTTGTATGATAAGTGACGTGGGGTGGGTGTCATAGTACAACACATAATATAGCAATACATGCCAGGTATATGGCCACACAGGACGCATACTACAGTATGCTATGTTGTGTTAGCAGACATGTGCATAGCACATGCTAACTCACAGATGCATGATGTGACATGCACACTGCTGACTGTGGCGATAGTAATGGATAATGTGTATACCTTTGTGTCATCCCTTTCCAGGTACGTCTGGCATGCCGCAAACACAAGGGTCTGTTGCAGGTAAGTCTGTTGCTAGTCAAAGGCATGATATGGTGTATTGATATTCCCCATGTGTCCAGGCATGACATGCACACCTGTGTGTGCCCCAGTCACGGTATACAGGTTGCACCACCCGACACACACACCACCCATGTACAGTAGATACGACCATTAGCGTACAGTGGCATGACACCACACGACCTATTGGTGTGTTATGTGCATTCAGCTATGCATACAATGGTGTAGGTGTTCCACAATGGCTGCATGTGTAGTATGCATCGGTATGCCTCTGCAGTATGCACACAGTACCACATAGTGAGCTGTGATCTTGCCAGAGCACAGGTGTTACCAATGTGACCTATGCCCCTGCATCGGTTGCACGTTGTGACATGGCACATGCCATGTCCCATGCACGTGGATGTCTGGCTGCAACAGTTTCACACCATGACATGACCTATGACGACATAGCAGACATCCACACTGTCTGCATATCTGTAGGAATGTGACACCTTACACTAGTATGGTTGTATGTCACATGGGCCACCACAGGGCCATGTGCACGATGTCCACCACACACAATTGTCAATGACCCAGACAGACAAGGCCATGGTCGATACCTACAGGCATGTTGCCACACAGTACACCCACAGTGGGTAGTCACCGTTGCACCCTGTACACACATAGTGGGCTCATCACTGTAGTGGCCCCCCTGGACATCCGATGTAGTACACCACTGACATGGAATGCCTCTCCACAGCTACTACAGGTGCCTCCAATATCCACCACATACATGCTGCTGAGCGGATGAACCGACTTACAGACATGGCAATGTAATGCATCCAGGTCACGCATCACACAGAAACATAACTGTGTCCTGCTACTGTGCAGTGGCACAGTGCCCGCACTCCACACTGTACAGCTATGTACACAGCTCACACCAACCGCACCTGCACAGACATCCCTGTTACCCATGCATTGTATCTGTAGACTGTACACATAACACTGCACCATGACAGCCATTGTGATGTGCTGCATGCAGTGGGACACCATCGTCACATGTCCACATGATACCACACATGTATGCGGTGTACATGACATAGTGTCGGCAGACATGTGTACTGTCAACACACCCGTGGCCAAACGGTGTATCACGGCGATGCATGCAAACTACCATGAATGTGTGTACTGCATGCCTACTAAAAGACACCTGCCTGTTGTACTGTTCCCACCAGGGCAGTGTGCATACTGCCACTAGGAATGTCTGGTCTACATTCACTGGTCTGTGGTGTGTGAATGCTGCATGCCACCTGCATTATCACATGCATGATGTCTGTGTGTGTGTGTGTGTGTGTGTGTGTGTGTGTGTGTGTGTGTGTGTGTGTGTGTGTGTGTATTGTAACTGACGGTATGCCTTTGTATTGACAGGTGCTGTAGGTGAGTTCCCTCCTGCGGTCCAGCTGATGCTAGTGTCCCCACAGATACTAGTGGTGATGACCATGTGCATGAGGCACAGGCAGGGTCATCACAGGCACACACTGTGCCATTGGAGAACATCACACTTATGTCCCCTTCATCCCTGAACATGGTTCGATGCCGACACATACCCCAACACCGTTGCCCATAGATGACGGTCAGTCAGCGTCTGTTGGCACCGAGCAGGAATGTGTGATGGCTGCAGAAGGTGTGGGTACACACGATGTTGCCAGTGTAATGACTGGTGCAGTGCCACGCAGGCATGTGGCAGGTGCTGCTCGTGGGAAGCACCGCTAGACATACACCTGCCGTACAGGGTGCAGCAGCTGGTATAACCAGATGCATGTTCCAGACTGTAATGGCGGCGCAGGCACGTGCCGAACGGCAGAACCAGGAAGGGCAGAGGCTGCAGAGGTCTGCAATCCGTTCCTTGAATGACAACATCCAGGCATTGGCGAATGCCCAACAGCATCTTGCCGATGTTCTGGATAGGAGATTGGGTGAGATGGCTGGTATCCTCGACCGAGGCATGGCCATCCTTGAGCGTGGGCTGTCCGTGCAGGAACACCAGGTAGGGGTGAGGCATAGGGCACGTGGGCGTGGGCCAGCAACACCACTTGGTGCAGGTCAGCGTGTGCGTGCCACCTCCCATGCCCACCCACCCAGTGCTGGTAGCAGCAGCAGTGCAGCTGCTACTACACCGACCACACCAGGACAGAGCAGGCCACGTGGACGTGGCCCTGGATGGCCCCGGCGTGGGCACATTTCCAGCGGACATGTGACATCGGAGAGTGGACTGTCTGTACCTACACCCGGTCATGCCCGTGCGACCCCAGGCAGGCACGGGTCACGTCGCAGCAGGTGGACACAGTGAGCCGTAACACCTGCACTGTACAGTCTGGGGCTGCCAAGCATACCCCGTGTAGGCATCACAGATGACTGAACTGTGTACACACAAACCCACACACAGCAAACACGACTGTAGGGCTCCACCACACCCACATGCAATGTACACAGTCATGCCCAGTCAATGCACAGGCCCTTACACACACACATGATGTCATCCATTGGTACAGCCTATGCCTGTGGCACACATATCACCCTGTGCATATGATGAAGTCTCTGCCGCATAACTGTGAGCTACACCATCAGTGCATGGTTATGCAAACATATTCTGATGCACAGGGTGGACAAGATAGCGAGAGGTGTATGTGATACCTGTGTCCGCATAGTACGTGATGTGCATGTTGTGGTGTGTGTGTATGGCTGGTGACAGGTGTGTATGTGATGTGGGTTGTGCACTGACATCATGCAGCAGACATACCATGCAGGACAGGTGCAGCATTCATTGATCTGTTTACACAGTATGTGTGGTGGTTACATGTGTAGCACCATGTTGGTTCAGTTAACCCGTATGACAATGATGGTGTACTTGCATGTGCCTACTGGGAGCACTGTAATTAGTTCCCCACTCGTGGGGTACCCACAGGCATGTCTGGCAACATCAGCATAGCACAGGTACCCGCACTCGGCATGGACCCCTACATAGGAACATAAGCGCACATGTACATAACAGGGTATGTGCCCTACGACATGTGTGGACCTAGCATGACTGTGCGTGGTTGCTAACACCCCTCAGGATGGGGATGCCACATCCATCAGTCCCCAGTCCCTCGTCCAGCACTGACACACAGATGATGCCTGGCGCATAACTATATCCACACATCCACACGTCATTATTACTCCTGGACGAAGGCAGTCAGTGCCTTTCCTTCACATGGGCTGGCACTCCTCTACGTGTTGTAGGGGGTCTCCGGCCGTTGACCCTGTTCCCCCAGCATGTCACACTCATCTTTGTGGTGATGTGTGTGACACTGGCTTCTGTGCCCGTGTTTGCCTGGAGCCTAGGAAGTGGAATATGCCCATGTCACCCAGGTCAGACATGGCCGTGTATGCCAGGCACAGATCACCACAGAGCAGATGTGCTGTGAAGGTTTACAGCCGGAGTCCCCTTGGTCGTGCAGCTTGTGACACATGTCCTAGCACCGTCATCCCCGCCTTGTGTAACGTTTGCGGTCCTTCCGAGTGCTGCAGGCATCAGGTTAGCTACAGGCCAGATGTGCCAATGTACGCAGTCATTGCTCTGGTGTGTGATGTGTACATGGGTACAATGAACACCCCTGATGTCGATGCGATTCCTTCCAGACCAGGAGGCCACAGTGGAATGTCTTCACACCCACATTGCCATTGTGTGTGTTGACAGATGTTAACGACAGGTGTCGTAGCCATTTCCATGAACATGTCCACCATCTGGAATGGCTTACCACCTACATGTGACATTGGGCCGAACATGTCCTTCACACTGGGTAGGTCTGCACCTTCTCTGGCATGTAGTAGCAGGCCATGGCTCTGGCACCAGTTATCCATGTCTATGACGCCCTAGGTGGATGTCCGTGTCACATGGGGTGTTGGGTATGGTGGCGGTGCGTAGTCATCTGCATACCTTGTCTGCCACAATCCCCCTATGATTGCATGCACATTGGAAGGTCGAATGCCATATGGCAGGGGCCCAGGACTGAGCCCTGTGGGCCTCCACTGGAGACCAGATATGAGTGTGACAAGGCACCAGGAACACCAACCCTGTGTAGTGTGACCTCCAACCTTTCTGAGAAGCATCGGGTGACATATGTCCCCACATGTATGCTGGCGAGCCTTTCCATGAGTCCCATGTGTAGTGTGCTCTGAACGCTCCCACCAGGTCATGGTACTGTGTGCAAACCCACGTATCCCCATCAATGGCCTTGGTGACCACTCCAGACAGGACGAGCAGGTTCAGGAGGCAGGATCCGCCCTTGACTATGTTGTTGTGGGTATGTTCCGGTATTGGCTGTACACTGCTGTCTGTATCCATGGGCACCTGTATGGACCTCCCCACAGCTTTGCAGACAAGGCTTGTCAAGCGGATAGGGTGTGGCTGTCTACAGTCCATAAGAGCACTACCCTGGCATAGTGGGACCACAGATGCCATATGCCATCCATTGGGGACATAGCCCATAGTAAGGCTAACATGACACAGTGGCCGCATGTGTGGGCCGAGGCCCTCAATGAGGATGGGTAGCACACAGCCAGAGACACCATCGGTGCCCATTGGTGCTGTGTCAACCACCATAGAGATATGGGATCACTCCAGGCCATATGAGATGTTTGGGAGGCTACACTCTGGTGGGATGGATATGTCCCCTCTTGGGGGGGGTGGGATGTATGCATGGAACATGTCCGCTGGTTTGCAGACAATGTCTGTGGGTGCAGTGACCGTTGTACCATTCTGGACCATTTCCAGCCAAGTCTGTGTGTCCCCAACCATGTCCTTACCACAGTTAAGGAAGGCCCTATGGTTGTCTCATGTGCCCTCTGCAGTACCACTCCCACAAGTGGCCGTGGATGATTGTATGTGTGGCCGTATGGTGATGCCGGTATGAATGGGAGATGGTTTCCCTGGTATTGACATTGCTCTGTCATGTATTAGCTCCAACTGTTGATGTACAGCTAGTCAGTGGCTGGGGTCCACCACACCATGTGCCTACCTGTGGTGGACAAGGTCCTGATGTTATCATGTTTGCCTGTTGCAGACATGCATGTGGGTGCTCAGAGAATGCATTCGTTAGGCGGTTGTCGGTCTGGCCTGGGTTCAACACTGGCATGGAGGACTTGTAGGGTACCACACCGGTCGTATGATGTGTGTGGTTTGTTGTGGAGAGGTCATCACTTAGGTCCCCCATGCTGTTGGTTACAGGATGTGGATGACCAGTGGATCCACTATACGGTCTGGCATCACCATTGAGGGCTGTACATCCTGTGTGGGGCATATCCTCACCATGTGTGATGGGCAGAACTGTCAGACATCCCCCTAGTATGTATGGTGCATGGCTGTTTAACAGTGGCCAGGTGTGAGAACACCTGTGACCGGTGGCGTAGTGTGTTGTGCCATGGCTAATGTTCCCAGTCTATGTATGGGTGGTTCATGTCACCCAATACGGTGCTGTTGTGAGAGCATGCCCACTCACCAGTGTCCTCAGGACATCTGTGCAGGTAGCCTGTGTTTGGGAGGGTTGTCTGTAGCATGCAACAAACTGTAGGCCAGTCCTACACATGGTTAATTGCACCTAGATATTCCCCGCTGCAACGGTCATGTCTGTGGCATGGCCGGGTTGCTGTTGTGTGGCTGGACACACACGACGGTCCACATTCCGCCACCCATGCCGTCGCACCATGTGTATGCATGTCTGCTCTGTGCCGACAAGTGTCTGAGCATGCCCAGTAGGCAGCTGTGTAGATAGACACACAGCACAGTGCAAACCGCGGCCGACTGCAGTTATACCCCGGGTGCATGCCTGTATCCCCATCGCCACGGCCACGTCTGTGGCATGGCCAGGTTTCTGTTGTGTGGCTGGACACACACGACGGTCCACATTCCGCCACCCATGCCGTCGCACCATGTGTATGCATGTCTGCTCTGTGCCGAGTCTAAGTGTCTGAGCATGCCCAGTAGGCAGTGATGTACTGATCAGTAGTTACTTGGTATTCCCGACTGCAGCACTAACGTGTTACTGTACGGCGACCTTGGGATGGTAACAGGCTGCGTGACTGCGCACTCTGACCTAACTCCTGATCGGGCGCATTGCCTCTGCAAATGATACCACCCACGTAGGGGTATGCCTCCTGACAGCGCTCTGCTCAGTAAACTCGGTAGCGCGTTCTGTAAATGCTTCATACTGTAGTGTGTTCATGTAGATAGGCGTAGGTTCGTCTCCCTTCCGTGTGTGTGTGTGTGTGTGTGTGTGTGTGTGTGTCTCTGTGTGTGTGTGTTTCCAGCTGCCTCTGCAAATTAACATGCTTTTAGGCGCTCCACAACACAAATCTTGGCTATTGCCAACTATTGTCTTGCGGGTGATGTCACCAGCCTACAAGTATGCCTCTGACAGCGCTCACTTCAGTAAACTCGGTAGCGCGTTCTGTAAATGCTTCATACTGTAGTAAGTTCATGTAGATAGGCGTAGGTTCGTCTCCCTTCCGTGTGTGTGTGTGTTTCCAGCTGCCTCTGCGAATGAACATGCTTTTAGACGCTCCGCAACACATACCTTGGCTATTGCCAACTATTGTCTTGCGGGTGATGTCACCAGCCTACAAGTATGCCTCTGACAGCGCTCTGTTCAGTAAACTCGGTAGTGCGTTCTGTAAATGCTTCATACTGTAGTGAGTTCATGTAGATAGGCGTAAGTTCGTCTCCCGTCCCTTCTGTGTGTGTGTGTGTGTGTTTCCAGCTGCCTCTGCGAATGAACATGCTTTTAGACGCTCCGCAACACATACCTTGGCTATTGCCAACTATTGTTTTGCGGGTGACGTCACCAGCCTACAAGTATGCCTCTGACATCGCTCTCTTCAGTAAACTCGGTAGCGCGTTCTGTAAATGCTTCATACTGTAGTAAGTTCATGTAGATAGGCATAGGTTCGTCTCCCGTCCCTTCCGTGTGTGTGTGTGTGTGTGTTTCCAGCTGCCTCTGCGAATGAACATGCTTTTAGACGCTCTGCAACACATACCTTGGCTATTGCCAACTATTGTCTTGCGGGTGATGTCACCAGCCTACAAGTATGCCTCTGACAGCGCTCTGTTCAGTAAACTCGGTAGCGCGTTCTGTAAATGCTTCATACTGTAGTGAGTTCATGTAGATAGGCGTAAGTTCGTCTCCCGTCCCTTCCGTGTGTGTGTGTGTTTCCAGCTGCCTCTGCGAATGAACATGCTTTTAGACGCTCCGCAACACATACCTTGGCTATTGCCAACTATTGTCTTGCGGGTGACGTCACCAGCCTACAAGTATGCCTCTGACATCGCTCTCTTCAGTAAACTCGGTAGCGCGTTCTGTAAATGCTTCATACTGTAGTAAGTTCATGTAGATAGGCGTAGGTTCGTCTCCCGTCCCTTCCGTGTGTGTGTGTTTCCAGCTGCCTCTGCGAATGAGCATGCTTTTAGACGCTCTGCAACACATACCTTGGCTATTGCCAACTATTGTCTTGCGGGTGATGTCACCAGCCTACTAGTATGCCTCTGACAGCGCTCTGTTCAGTAAACTCGGTAGCGCGTTCTGTAAATGCTTCATACTGTAATGAGTTCATTTAGATAGGCGTAGGTTCGTCTCCCGTCCTTTCCGTGTGTGTGTGTGTTTCCGTTGCTTTCACAACTTCTTCTGAAAAAGCAAATTCTTAAACTGTTCACAATCAACAATGTGATATTTAAAATCTTGTTAAGACTCACATTGTTGATTGTGAACATTCTTAGACTTTGCTTTTTTCTGCAGACGTTGTGGAAACAACGAAAACATTGCATGTTTTAATAAACTGTTTAAATGTTACGAAGACTTGTGTTGTGTCGAACTACGGGGACTATTCTTGCCGCAGGTTGCTGGTTTGTTTGTGTTTCATAGTACAATATCATGTAATACGTGTGTTCATAGTATGCTTTCTGTGATGTTGACATGTGTGTGTTTCATTAGCAGTGCGTCTGTGCTTTCTATGCTGTGGCTACATGTTCATTGTTCGCATAGAAAGTGACAAATGGAAGTGTAAGGGTGGACATTTAAAGCTTGGATACTTCCATGTTATGTGTAAGTCTCACGGGGCCTATGGGTGATAGCGCATACATGTCTATGAAGTACCTTTGGATACCATATGCGACGTGTCGTGGACGAAATGTTTAAGTTGACTGTTCCATCTACCTATGTGTGACATGGTTTGTGGCCATAGGGTGCCAGCAAGTCTTTCCTGTTCATTGGGTGTTTGCCATGGTCTATTGACATCAATCCTATTAATTCACCGAGGGATGTCTTTCATTGGTGGGAACGCCATAGTTTGACCATCATATGTCATTCCCAGCAGACGTTGAGATTGTGCCATTGGTATGTTTACACAGGTCACCCATCTGTTCCACTGTATGGAAGCGTGTGATCCCCATTGATGTGCTGGCAGATTGAGTGCTGTGTACGCCGGTATCTGCCCAGCGGTCTGGCTTTGTATGGGGAGTGTCTACTGTAGTCCCTATCTGTATTTCCTGGGTTATGCCTTGCAACAGCTGTGGGATTCCCCCAGGTTTGCAGCTATGGGTGCCATCTTGGCCGTACGTTTGTCCATCCATGGGAACTGCCTACTGGACACTAGTATAGGGCTGTAAACATTTCACAGCTGCATTCTCCATTTCCGGTGGATGATCGGCATTATTGCGGAGTAACGCATATGCCATGGCCACGTCCCGCACACGGGGCGGGACAACGAATCATCTGCCAATCCACACCGACACCCATTTTTGCATACCCACGATCCCATGCCTGCAACCCTCGACAGTACCCCTTGCACACCCTTCATGTGCGGAAATGGGATGTGAACGCACGTGTATGGACGCAGCAGCCTGGGGAGTCCTATTCATATGCCCTGCATTTCATGGACGGTTGTCATCACCCTTGAAGACGCTTGTGGTGCATATATCTACCTGTGCCGTAGTCACGGCTGTCACCTCTTCTGGTTCACACTATGCTGCCCACACTTACTTAAGGAGAAATTTTTGGGTCCTGCAATGGACACCGATGTGCATATGTAAAGTGTAGAACATGTTGGACTGTGTCCATTCGGCCAGTGGGTTTGACTGCCGCCGTATGTTCCCCAGTGCCGGATGTCTGTCTGCCTACCCATATTATGTAGTGCTACGGAACCCGTGTCCTTCCACAATTTACCCATATGGTGTTACTGTAGTACTGCAGGTTGGCAACTGCTTTAAGTAATCCTCAGAGGTACCATTGTGAACTATCCGCCACTGTATTGTCATTATAACACAGCCGGTACATGTAGAACCTATTTATTCATGACAGTATGTTATTTATGTGTGGGAACGCCATATTTTAACCATAGTATGACCTTCCTAGTTGACGTTGTTGGTGTGCCATTAATATGTGTTCCACAGGTCGCCCGTATGTTCCGCCGAGTGGAAGCGGGTGATCCCCACATACTTGCTAGCACCTTGGCTGCTGTGTACGCCGGGATTCGCACGGCAGGATGGATGTCTACGGGTGTGTCTACTGTTGTTTCCATCTGTATTTCCTGTGTTATGCCTTACTACGGCTGTGTGATTGCACCAGGTTTGCTATTATGGGTGCCATCTTGTCCGTACGTTTGTCCATCCTTGGGAAATGCCTACTGGACACTGGTGTAGGGCTGTACCCATTTCACAGCTGCATGTAGCATTCTCCGGTGGATGATTGTCAGTATTGGTGGGTGGTAAGGCATGTTCTGTACCCACATCCCTCCCACGGGGCGGGACAATGGATCATCTGCCAATCATCTCCAACACCCATTTCTGCATACCCACGATCCCATGGCTGCAACCCTCGACAGTACCCATAGCAAATCCTCCATGTGTGCTGGAATGGGATGTGGATGCACATCTGTGGACTCGACAATCTGTGGATTTCTGTGCATATGTCCCGCATTTCATGGACAGTTGTCATCAACCTTGAACACGCTGGCGGTGCATATATGTAGCTGTGCCGTAGTCACAGCTGTAGTTCATCTTGGTCTTCCGCTTGCACCCAGTTGGCGTTGCAAAAGGAGAAATTTTTGGGTCCTACAATGGACACAAATGTACATATGTAAAATGTAGAACATGTTGGGCTGTGTCCATCTGGCCAGTGGTTGTGACCACTGCTGTATGTTCCCCACTCGCGGATGTCTGTTTGACTACACATATTATGTTGTGCTACGAAACCCATGTTCTACTACGATTAACCCAAATCGTATTGATGTAATGCTGCAGGTTGGCAAGTGCTTTAAGTAATCCTCAGAAGGCCCAGTAGGACATATACGCCACTGTATTGTCAATATAAAACAGACAGAACATGCATACCCTATTTATTCATTGAAGCATGTTCGTTATATGCGGGAACGCTAGTGTTGAAACATCGTATGACCTTCGTAGTTGAGGTTGTTAGTATGCCATTAGTATGTGTTCCACAGGTCGCCCATTTGTTCCGCAGTATGGAAGCGAGTGATCCTCATGTTGTTGCTGGCAGATCGAGTGCTGTACGCCGGTATTATGCGGCGGTCTGACTTTGTATGGGGAGTGTCTACTGTAGTCCCTAATGTATTTCCTGTGTTATGCCTTACCGCAGCTGTGTAATTCCACCAGGTGTCCAGTTATAGGTGCCATCTTGGTCGTACACTTGTCCATCCATGGGAATTGCCTACTGGACACTGATGTAGGGCTGAACACATTTTACACCTGCTTTTAGCATTACCCAGTGGATGCTTTGCATCCTTAGTGGGGACTAAGGCACGTGCTATACCCACAGTCCTCCCAGGCGGGACAACGGATTATCTGCCAAACAACACCGAGCCCCATTTTGCATACCCAGGATCCCATGGCTGCAAACCCCCACGGTACGCATTACACATCCTTCATGTGCGGGACTGGGATGTGGACGCACTTCTATGGACATGACAATCTGGGGATTTCTGTTCATATGTCCTGCATTTCATGGACAGGTATCATCAACCTTAAACACGCTGGTGGTGCATGTCTAGCTGTGCTGTAGTCACGGCTGACACTCTGTCTGGCCGATCACAACGAGTCGAAGGTGTAAACGCAACTATTTTGGAGTCCTACAATGGACACCGATGTGCATATGTAAAGTATAGAACGTGTTGGACTGTCACCATCTGGCCAGTGGTTTTGACTGCCGCTGTATGTTCCCCAATCGTGGATGTCTGCTTGACTACCCATATTATGTATTACTTGGCCTATCTATATCGACGTGCCAGTAAGCGGAAATACAGCAAACCTTGCGTCCTGCCCATCTTCATAAACGACATTATTGAACATATATCGGCCAAAACAGACAATGACAAAAACGATAGACTCCACAGTCAAACAATACTGAGCTCTTTCACCTACTAACATGGGGCATCGTCGGAGCACGAAATGCATTACATAGTTGTCCCTTATACACTTCCTTCAGAGTCAGTTTAAAGTCAAATAATCAATAAACCTGCTCATAGTTAAGTGGACAGTGCTACAAGTCTTGATTATAACATGACATATACAAATCAGTGTTGCATACATTACTTCATGGAAACAATAATACGACAACAATGTGTTAATATAAATACAATATTGGTCAATACAATCAGTATCTTGAAACATAGTTGATAATTGTTGTGAGTAAACCTTAGAATGTAGTGTGTTGATCAGGATATTTTATATCAATGTTTATAATTGTGGCATTACGATTCCAAAGCATCGAATCAGTAAGTACTATTTAAGCATATATTTTACAATTATGAATGTAAATGAGTGGAGGACACATCCTTAACCTTCCCTGCTTCCAGTGGATCACACACGCACACTCGCATTTCCTAATTGTGGGTTACGCGCAGGCACACATGCATATCCGTATTCTGTTTATATATGTTTACTGGGTCTGTGTGGTTACGTGTTTTGTGTTAGTTGTGACTATTCCGGTAACATATGTCTGATCCGGTTGGACGTGTGCAGAACGCACTTACAACTTTATACATGTAACAGTCTTTGCAGCATGGACGCGTACGCATACCGTTCACATCTATATGTTCCATAGTCGTAATTCAAGCGTGACTGCATTCACGTTTGCCAGTTACTGTGACCACTACACGTTAGCTGTTCGGTGTCATTAATATGCATACCCATGGTACTTAAGTACATTTACATATCCCCCCCGCACTCACGCACGTCACAGGCATCCATTCTCCTGCTGGGAAAGGTGCGGTACTGCATGTTAAACATTCCTTATTCCCCCTCGCTCATGGCCCAGGATGCATATGTCGTGACCGCAGGGATGTTCAGATGACAGGTGCTTATATCCCCTATGCATACAGGCCTTCGATTGTCAGGGTGTTGCTGTGGTGCTTTGGGTTTGGTCTTGTCTGCCCAGTGTACGGAACTGCCCTGACCGTGTACGAATGTTAGATGAGTCACATGGGCATGTTTTGTCCATGTCTATGGTACCATGTCACCCCCCCCAATTATTCATAACCGGTGCGCCGATTGGCCGGTGTACCCGTTGTAGATCTTGTTATACTAATTGCACACGGTCTGGTCGAACGGACCTATTTCCATTACTAACCCTCGGTATGTATGACCTGTGTCGCAATATTACATGGGTTTACCATTGCGTGACGGCTTTCACTGAGCCACAGACATGTCCGTTGCTTGGTTTGGGCCGGTTCCGCTGTGCTACACACATTTAACATGGCGGAACAGGTTGAACAGCTCAGCCACGGGGACATCAGGTTCTCCGTCGCTGTTTAGTATTGAATCGCTATGTGGAGTTTGTTTCACAAAGCGAGACAATGTCGACATTGGTAACGGACATCTCGCGATGCGTCCGCACCGCCGCGGGTGACATATGTCTGCGTTTGGGCGGCGGACAGGCATTATGCTGTGCCATTATGTCTGGGAATATATGGTTTCTTGCCATAGATGATATGCCATACTAGCAATGACCCGCGTCTGGGTGTGGGTACTGCTGTATTACCCACGGGAAGAGTGGCCTTAGGTTAAGTGGTGCCCTAGGCAGAAGTTGCCACCGCCAACATCACCCGCTACCCCTCCTGGTCTACCTACACCAAACAAAGTCTGGAAGGTGCCCCAAGTGAGCAACACCTAGACAGCTGCCTACTTGGCCTATGCCTAAGGCCGGCTATGTGTGGTCCCTCGGGCATCGGACTGGGAGCAGCCACGTCTGCCGTGGGTATGTCCAGCATTACCCACATCCAGCCGTGGTGTATTGCCATGATGTTCCATGTGTACAGTGGTGCCGGTTACCATACATATGCCTTTCTCAAAAGCCGATTTCACACTTCTGAACACTACTGTGGTCTCCTTTAAGGCCTTTGAGCCAGTGGTGAACATCACTCAAACCGCTGAATCACGTACATATGCCTTCCACCAGCACCTACAGGACTGCATGGATCAGGCAATCCCATACAAAACTGAGACTCTTTGTACCACAGACAAGCATGCAGTCTGGTGGACCCCAGCCATGAACAAGCTCTACAACGACACGAGGTAGATACTACAAGTTAAAGCGGAATACTTGTAAGGTAACACACCCTTGCTCATTATATGTGAAGAACTACAAGCTGTCATGAAATCATCCAGGGGAAATTCAACAGAGAAATTAACAAGGACTCAACAGACATTCATAAGTCCTTCTTTAGCTATGTTGGACACCTGGGAGGACACTCCCAGATATGCTCAAACCGGGTTCACGATGATGTGAAGATGACTGAACCTACACACATTGCCAGCATACTGGCTGACGTGTTCAGTGCTAACATTTCCCCCCCCCCACATGGAGAGTTATCTATACCTGAGACTTGTAGATCCTGGAACATCTGTAACGCACAGGTGGGAAATGCTGTCTCCAAGGCAGTCAACACAGCATCCATGGGACCAGATGGTGTCCCAGCTGTGTACTCCATGAACTCTATGGGGAATTAAACCCACACTTAGGACAGCTGTTTAATCTTAGCCTCACCTCAGGATACGTACCCGAGTAGTAGCACAAGGCGACTGTAGTCACACTTCACATAGATGGTGCCTCCACTGACCCTGGTTATTACCATCCCATTAGCTTGACAAGCCTTATCTGCAAAGCCATGGAGAGGGATCATAATGGAACTCATAGATAAAGACAGGGGACTCGCATACTTTGGATACAACCCAGTTTAGCTTGGTCAAAGTCAGATCATGCCTTTTACACGTGTTTGACTTTGTAGGATCAGTCACCAAGGCCATTGATGAGGGTAAAGCCTACCTCAACCTGGCAAAGGCCTTCGACACAATACCCCCCTCGGGTATCAGTGATAAACCCGTCATCTTCAACGTATATCCATACATCGCCATATGGGTTGCAAACTGGCTAAGTCACAGAACACACATGGTCATAGTTGCTGGCGCCATGTCATACTCACAGCCAGTCACAAGTGGTGTCCCATGGGGCTCAGTCCTGGGTCCACTATTTTTCAGCATCTACGTTTCCAAAGTACAAGCAAACACAGGGGGGTTATGGGTGACAATGTTTGCAGATGACTGCAAACTGGGTGCCATAGTCAGACACACATCTGACACAGATATCCTTCAGGAGTGCCTCACAGATGTGGATAAGTGGTGCCAGAGACATGGCCTACAGCTAAATGCCAGGAAATGCATAGTCATACCCTTCGGGAAGAACAAGGTTACCCCTAGCAACCATATAGGTGGCAATCCACTGAGCATAGAGGGAGTTACCAGGGATCTGGGGACCCGGGTTGTTGTTAACCGTTTGTTAGACACACACGTTGCTAACGTAGTTAGGTAGACCTTCCACATTGCCCACATCATCATGAAGGGATTCACATCTAGATCAGGGGAGGTCATTGTCCCCTTGTACTCATCACTCATTAGACCTATGATTGGGTACAATGCCCCGTTCAGAATGTATCTGACCCAACACCTGCAGCAGCTGGAAAGGCACCAACAGTTCATCGACAAACAGATGCAGGGTCTCAGGAATATGTGTTATACTGACCAACTGAAAGAATTCCAGATGTATACAGTTGCATACCACTTGCCCAGAGGTGACCTGTGCCTGGCATACAAGGCCATGTCGAACCCAGATCTGATGAGTATGCTTCACCTAAAGAAGTTAGATCCCTCAGAACCACAAGGGCAGGTGACGTACACCTTGACACTGTCATTAATAGAACGTGTTGGTGGGACAGATTCATCACCCAGACACTCACTATGCTGTGGAACAACATCCCAGTACATGTGAGGGCAGGCACCTCGCTGGCCTTGTGTTAGTATTTTGACATGAATGTCTGAATTGATTTATTTAAGTAACCTTCTAAATGAATATTTACATTACCACATTGTGAATCTTTACATTTCGTTGGTCTATTTTACATTAGTCATAATCATACGGTTTATCTGTGTATATTATGGTTCATTTATATTACTAGGTGTCTGCAGTTCTTTTAATATATTGGCACAATCCATAGAACATATATATGTAGGAAGCAATACAACGAAAACAAACCAGTACCATGAATCCCACTAGGCACTGAGGCACAGAACCCTCCGTTTAAAGACACAAAACAGTACTGTAGATAGGATCACTGCAGCTCCAAACTATCGAACACCAGATGGACGAGCAGGAAAGGTTAAAAAGTTCTTTTATTGCACACAACAAGAAAACCATCCAAGTAACCACTCCAAGTAACCACAAGCGCTTTAAGCCTGTTCTTAACAGGCTTTTCAAATGTATTAGGTTGCTGCTTCATTCAGAATTTATACCAAACCAACCTGCTCATGTGATTAAATTAATTGCATGATTGTGTCATCAATTGATTAATACAAAATATTTAAAAATACATACCCTAAAACTGTAATTCTTTTTCAAAACATTAAAACTGCAACTTTACTATCAAGTCTTTCCGTAGTTTGCATATAGAAAAAAGTAATAAATATATATGTAACTGAACTTTCAAAACCTAAAAATATAACTTAATACTTTATGTAAACTTACTGTGTGAAAAATAAGTTACAAAAGTTTATGTTGAAATGGAATACATTCCATTCCATTTCAACATAAACTTTTGTAACTTATTTTTCACACGGGTTTTTTTGGCAAAATACCTGCAGTCAAAATTTTTCAATTTTTAAAATTTTCTGTAAAACAAATAATTTTCGGTTTTTGTTGGGGAAATTTTTTTAATCTGATGTGGGTCAATAACCATTGGTAATTTGGCGGGCATTTTCATATAAAAAGTTTCCTTTTGAATTTGGGCCCTTTTTGTTTCCCCTTTTTTAATTAAATTTTCTTTCTTTATAAAAACCTTTAACAAGCAGACCATTTAAAACCATTTTAAATTTTTGGTTTCCCTTTCAATAAAAGTTTTTTTCTTATAAGGGTTTTACTTTGGAAGCTTTTTTTGTGTTTTGGTGGGGAATTTTAAACCCCTAGTTTTTTGGTTGCCGGGTAATTTCCGCGTTTGGGTCATTTGGGGGTTTCCCTTTTTTAAATTTATGCATTGTATGTGTACCTTTAACCTCTTAATTTCCCGGGTTTCATTTGGGGATGGCATTTTAAATTCCGGGGTTGCCTTGGCACGAAGGGTCACATACCCGTTTCTTTGGATTTCAATCGGGGTCTTTTTTAGGGGGAATTGTCAACCGACCCGGTTTTTTCCCGGAAACCCCTTCTAAAAGGCAGTAATTCCCTTTGGGTTTTCAGTTGTGGTGCACTTACAAGGGATTTTTTTCAATTTTGCCTACTGGACAGGTATAGGGGGGAAAATTTCCCCCTGCTTTCATTTCCGGGTGGTTTTCAATTTAAGGTAACAGGGCGCCATCCCCCCCAAGGGGGCCCCCCAAAGGGCCCCTGGAAAAAAGAAACCGATTTTCTTTTCATTTCCCTTGTTTCAAAGCGACTACCCATTCCTTTTTCCTTAAATGTTGCGGGACTTATGTGGGCCCTTTTTTAAAGGGCCCCTGGGAAAACCGGCCTTTTTTTTATTAAAAAGGCAGTTATTTCCCGCAACCTTTTAAAAGGGTGCATTTTTACCCTTCGGTTTGGGGGCCCAAAGGTTCCACTGAAGTTGCGAAATTTGCGGGGTTCCCATGGTGGAATTTTGGGGGGTCCCTTTTGGCACACCGGGGTATGGGAAATGTAATGGTTCCCTATTTATTTCCTGGTTTCCACCGGCTGGTTTTCCCGGGTGCTTTTCCCCTTCTACTTGCCATCCCTGTTGTACTGGACAAATTGGGCAACATTTCCAAAATTTTACAATGGTTCATATTTAAACCTTTAGCATTTCCCCCCAAGGGGGACAAAATTCCGCACCACCCCAAAATTAAACCCGAACCCTGTGAACCAAAGCATTTTCCCCCCTTTTTCATGGGTGGGATTGCCATTTAAAACCCCTACCCGGGTTTTTTGCCCTTGTTTGTGTTTTAAAAAATTTTGCAAATTTCGTTTTTGGAGGGGTTTCCCATTTGTTCTTTTCGTTATCTTTTGGGGGTTTGGCACACGTGGCTTTGATGGATGTCAAATGGCCCTTTTTTTTCCTCTGTTTTACAGGGTGGTTAACCCATTTTGTGAGGCCAATTTTCCAACCCCAATTGTACCCAATTAAGGTTACAAATTTTTAACCCAAGATTGGGAGGTTTGCATTTATTAGGAAAACATCGCCTTTCCCTCCCCGGGAAAAAAAGGTGTCCAAAAACCCCATTTTCAAAAGAATTTACTCAAAATGAGTAAACAATTTCAAAAGGGGAACTGTTATTTGGGGAGTTTAACCCTTTGGGTTTTCGGCAAACCTTGCTTCTCAGGAGCTACACAAAATTACCCTTGCTCCCTTTTTTGTGACCGTGGGACAATGAGTTTATAATTGAAAAATAAGGGCCCCATTCTTCCCCAATTTGGGCCTACCAATGGGAACCATGGGGTTTTGTAAAGGGGTAAACTTTTTAAAGGGGTCTTGGGAGGGGGTTTCACTGGGTCTTTGTTCACAATTTTTGTTCCGCCTTCCCAAATTACCCAAGGACCTTCTGACAAAACCCATTGGTTCTCCAAATGGAGGAAAAACCCCCCCCTTTTTACGGGGTTTAGATTGGAGTTTCCCTAAATTTTAACAAACATTTTCCCGGGACATTTTAACTTTTGGGGAAGCTTAGGGGTTTTGCAATTTTTTTACCAGGGAATCTTTGTGGGCATGTCCCCTAAAGTTAATTGTTATTTCCTTGGGTATTGGCACCTTCGTATTTGGTCCATCCATTTTTCCAGGAACAACCCCAATTTGCCAACCCCTCTGTTTTTCCTTTAGGGGGCCCTTTTCCCGGGGGGACATACTGCAGCCCCGCATAAATTTAAAAATTTTCCCCTCAAAACCGCCCTCAGGGCGCTAACCCCGGAAATTTTTACCAACCTTGTGGTTCGTCCTAAGCCTCCTTGTGGGACCCCCACCATTACCCCCAGGAAATTTTAAACCCCGGGGGAGGAAAAACCCCCCAAAAAGGTTTGGGGAAAAATTTAAACCCCGGTCATATTGTGGAGTTTCCCACTGCTGGGTTGGTCCAGGGGGCCCTTCCACTATACCCTTTACCGGGACAACATTTTTCAACCCGGTTGGAACACCTTTTGGGAGGACTCCAATACCCCCTTAGGGTTAAATTTATTTTTCAAAATTTACACACAATTCCAAACGGGGCTACCCGTCCCGTAAGGGGCTTCCCAACTCACAAGGGGGATTTGGGCCCCCGGTTTTCCCAAATTCTTAACACACCCCGGGGGACTTCCTCCCGTTTTTTTCAGGGTTTCCAAACCCGCTGGTAAACCCCTTTTTTCCCCTTTTTTATTGGGTATTTGATTGGACGTTTTCTTTTCCCACCTCGGGGGGCCCCATTGTGCCCAAAGCCTGTATTTTAACCGGGCCCAATGCCTCCCTGGTGTTATTTGTCCCATTACCCCTTTTAGGGACCTATCCAAGACCCTAACATCTGCGGTTTTAATAAAAGGGACAACATATTTTCACCCAACACGGGGTGGGGTTAAAAACCTTTACATGGGCAGGGGAAAACCCCGCCTTGTTTGGGGTTTTTTTCCATAAGAATTGCGGAAACCTTACACATTAATTTTTGGGTAAACCAAGGGGATTTTACCGAACACAAAGGTTAAAGTCTCCAAACATTTATGTTTTCTGGTCAGCCTACCCTGTCCAATTAGGGCCCTTTTCGTGCCCTTTTTTGCCCCAACTTTTTTTTTCCCCCCGGGATAAACCTTTTTTTTTTTTTTTTTTTTTTTTTTTTTTTAAGAAAAATTTTTTTTTTTTTTTTTTTTTTTTTTTTTTTTTTTTTTTTTTTTTTTTTTTTTTTTTTTTTTTTTTTTTTTTTTTTTTTTTTTTCTTTTTTTTTTTTTTTTTTTGGGGGGGGGGGGGGGGGGGGGGGGGGGGGGGGGGGGGGGGGGGGGGGGGGGGGGGGGGGGGGGGGGGGGGGGGGGGGGGGGGGGGGGGGGGGGGGGGGGGGGGGGGAAAAAACCCGGTTTTAAAAATTTTTTCTTTTTGTTTTCCCTTTTTGGGTTTCTTTTTTCTTTGGAGGAAGTTGTTTACTGGGGTTTTTTAAAAAAAAAAAAAAAAAAAAAAAAAAAAAAAAAAAAAAAATTTTTTTTTTTTTTTTTTTTTTTTTTTTTCTTCTTTTTTTTTTTTTTTTTTTTTTTTTTTTTTTTTTTTTTTTTTTTTTGATTTTTTTTGGAGCTCACAAGGCCATCCTCCTCAGGGGGGAAGGTTGGCAAAGTCATCCTAACTATGGTGTAGTGTTATGGCTGAACCTGGGACGATAGCCTACCACCCTGTACCTATGAGTATGAACCTATATTCATAGTTGTCACATTTACAATTGTCTATCCCTATACTCTTTCTCAGTGTATGTATTCTGTAGCTTGCCAGATTTGTCCTCTGTATTACATGCAGGTATGCTGTGTTACACAGTACACTCACGTCTGATTGATGACAGTGTATCTGTCCCCCTAACACTATGATACCGAGGACTACCACACATCCTTCACAACGTACATGCATATGTCCATTCTATTCTTCTTTGGCCTATGGGGGGTGTTAAGGCAAAACATTACACAAGTCCCTGTTTGTGCATGCTTCATGTTGGTGTTTTGACCAAGCTCCGTTGCAGTCGTGTGTTGGACAGTAGTGTTCTGTGTGTTTGCCATGTGTTTTTATTGCGGTATCTGTGGGAGGTATGGACAGCATGTTCCTCTTTAGGGACACCATCCTGAGGTTGTGTCTTGCATCTGCGCCTTGCGATGCCACATGTCTGTACTATTCCTGATCGTGTATGCCCATGCACTACTACTGCGTGTTACTGGCTGTTTGTATGTAGTACACATGGACATTGTGATGGATTGGCTTGACCTATTCCCATGCTAGACCATTGTACATCTGTCAATTAAGTTTTTAAATCAAACTGTAACACTCATTCGTGTTTTCAAACTGACAGTCAATAACACGGAAGCTGGAATTAATAACGTTTTACTACTGTGCAGCAGGGGCAAAAAGAACTATGCAGTAAATGTTTAGACATTTGTTTTTACTCTATACACATGTTACAGCTGTATGAGCATTGGGTATCTATCATCTTTGCACACATTAATGATGTGGTCGGTCACAAAGACATTACATCGCTAGGTCCACAACGTTGTGTATTCCTACAACGGTGCTCAGGTAATGCTTATTAAATGTTTTCCCATGGGGAATAACTGACAGGCACCTTGTCAGTGATGTCCTTCTGTGACTGTAGCTGTTTCAAGGGACCCTAGACTGTTCCGATACTGTGGTGGTTAATTTCTTATCATTGCTGTCTTTCTGGTAGAGGTTGTACTGTTATACCCGATAGAGCTCACAAAACCATCCTCTCCTCAGGGAAGAGGGTGATGTTAGCCATGTACAACATTTATTGTTCTGTAACCAGCAGATAATTAATGCTGACAGACATAAGCCTGCTGTACTAGTTACCGCCAGGATCAGAATTCATCACACTACAGCTTAGCTTCACCAATTACATGCAGGCTTGGATTTCTACTGCCATATTATGCGGTACAATTCAATGCATTATCTAATGTTGAGTCTAAACTGCTTCATATGTGTTCTATATATATTTTTGAACAACATTCATCCGACCATATGCATGTTGTTCCGTCCTTCTGTGACCGTGTGTATTTGGCCGTCCGGCTTGGCGCTTCTCTCCACATGTGATGTCACCTTCCTTCTTTGCCTGTAGCACCCTGTTAGGAAGTCCTGTTTGGTGGCGTGTTCCGCTATGTGATAAACTTGCTGCATAGCTAATCGATGCGGTGGTTCAACAACCGACTTGTCCACATGTGTACAGTTATGTGCACCCGTGTCGTATACAAACCTATATGGTTCGGCGGTACATACCACATACGGGATGTACACATTCTGCAGACACATTCACATGCAACCATTTGTATCTGTACCTAGGGTGGGTTGGTGACATGAAGTGCGTATTTACCTCGTGTTGCCTAACACAAACATCTTACCACATTTCAGGTATGCACATTGTGTGTGGGTGTATAGCTGCTACCGGATGCTAGCGGATTTAGGGTGCACAGGTGTACGTGGGTGGGTTGACGCTATTGCAATGAGGCTATTGTGTGTATTACATCTGGATGCATGGGTTCTGCTTCTGGATATTACACACTTTAACCTCGCCATCCAGTGTGACAGAGCGTTGCTGGGTGTGGGATGTGTTGCTATCACACATATTTGCCTGTGTTTTAATGTGTCTTGATTTCCTTACTGTTGTTATGTCAACACAGCTACTGACTATGTGCTCTCACTACTGCTTGTGACCATTATGGTTTGGCACCTTTTCCAATGCCCATAGTGGAATATGTTATGTGCAAACTTGAATTTGGGACTACACATACCCCACGGCAAGTGCAATTGACAGAACTTCCTTGTTTGCCCATACTATAAGCTTATTCTGTAAGCATTTGGGTTCCTTATTCATTTTCTTCTGCCATGTATGTGTTTCGCTTATACAAATGTATTATATTTTATACTACTGTTATGTATATTCTTGCGGGAATATTTTTGTGAGATCTGCTGAGTAATTTTCCATTTTCCGATTGTTGCAGGGACACAACTGTCCAATCAGGGACATCCATGGCATTGGGACAGCTAGTAACCCTGGTGACCATGCCCGTAGCCATTTCACTGGGGTTGCCACCTTTTCCAGTTCCAACTGGGATATTTCCGGGACTCACATCTGACTTACAGGCGTACATACACAGTCTATATATGGGACTTCACTTGTTTGCCTAAATAAGCTTATTGTTGTGGCGGTTGCTTATTCTGTTTCTTGTGTGACATTTAGGTATTTCAGTTGCAAAATAACCAATTCATTACTACCATTACATTACATCGCAGAGGATATCATTATGTCCTGCAATCTTACTTTGCCATTTTAATACATTTTTTCGGGACACAACTGCCCATAGAACTGCCCACCAGAGTGGAATGGGGTGGTGACATGATCACTGCTCCCTATGTCGGTGCAGCCTTTGGCTGACATGCTGCTGTACACCTTCTCTGGAGTGCTTGACCACTGTGGCGGTGCATTGCTGCGGGACAAGCAGCGGTCTTATGCGTATCCTTTGCTCCTTGGATGGTACACTTAAACGCCATTAGCTTGTATTTGCTTCTCCACGTTTATTTGGGGCCAGTACTATGTTGCATGCTCTCGTCGTTTCGTTCTGCCGCGGGACCTGGCTGCTACCATTACTATTATAGGCGAGGACCCATTGGCTGTCAGCATTAGGTTGCTCCTCATGCCGGCAGGCCGCCTCAGGCGCATCCTACCTGGGCTGCAGCTCACATTTTGCCACATGCGTGTCTGTGGTTGCGGTGCACTCGTGCTCATGTGGCGCTACTAAGCGACTATTCACTGCACCGCCCAGGCGCCAGACCGCTTGACCTTGCTGGCGACTTCATGAATCGGGGAAACATAACACACAAACACACCTTTAACCTACCAATGGAGCAAGGGCAAGCCCTCCTGCACCCCCCACCCCATGCTTATATATTCCTAACTCCGAGGGAATTCGCACTAAACTGAAACGCACAAAAAAACACCACCGCACACACTCGCATGCTGGAAATCCCTGCAATATCCTCAAACACACAACCTTACACAATCCACAAACCGCATCCACATCACAAAGCGCAACACCACGATGGCGGAT
Source organism: Protopterus annectens (assembly GCF_019279795.1). NCBI lineage: Eukaryota > Metazoa > Chordata > Ceratodontiformes > Protopteridae > Protopterus > Protopterus annectens. The sequence goes on along the minus strand of NC_056735.1, from coordinate 1,263,655,927 downwards.
TCAACATTTACTTGGCGGATTCGACTTGCTTCTACATTCGGCATAGTGTGGTTTCCAGTGGCACCACTCCACTATTCGGTCTCGTGTGCTGAAATTGACATTTCAGTACGTTGAGATTGTCTAGTGTATATATATATATATATATATATATATATATATATATATATATATATCCAATTTGAACTAGTGGTGCAGACTATCAATTGGGCTTGTATGCAAGTGACAAATGTCAGATGACCTTGGGAAGTCATGAGTTTCACTAAAGCTAGAAAAAAAAAAATGGAGAGAAACTGACAACAGCAGACCGTAACATATTCAAGCAGCCTACGTTACTTAAGTAAGATACAACTTCACAAGGCATAGGTTTACACCTGGTGGAGGGCTTTAGGTGTCAATCATCATGGCCAAACTCTCACTTCACCATGCATTATAAACAGTTAATGACTCCAACATAATACTGAAGCAACATTCACAACATTATTCAAAGCAACCTTTGCATTATGGGGGTTTTAATAAAATATTCAGTAGAAAGTATTCACAACTTTTTTCTCTTTGAAATAAAATAAAAGTGCTATGCTTGCCAGTCGTATTTCACACAACATGACTTGTCTTACAGAAATTAAAAAAAAAAAAACAGAAAATAAGTACATAGTTTCCACTAAATAAGGAGAAACATAAAACACAACACTCTTGTAGACTGCTTTTCATCCTCAGTAAATCACACTTCTCTACTTCAATCAGAAACACCCTTCAGAACCAACTGGCTGCCCATAGATCTCACCATATTGCTAAAGGGTGCTTTGTAGCTCCAGTATACTCAATAGATAGTCCAGAAGGAATGTCAACTGTTCTAAGAACATAAATCCGTGTTTTGTTTGCCCCTAGTTTGTATTATAAACTTCCACTTTAGAGATTGAGACACACACACACAAACACACACACACACACACACACACACACACACACACACACACACACACACACACACACACACAGGCCTGCTTGCCTACCTATTCTTACCTCCTCTTACAAACTTAAGCTTGGAATTTTACCTACCACTCACTTGTCACCAGTCGCGGTCCTGATCCAATCATCTTCAGGAATTCAAATCCTGCGTGTGTGGACCTGGAAGATGTAAACTATTGCATGACCTGACATAAAGGACATTCTTAAAGAAGAATGCCCTTAAAAGGGCAGAGGTACCAGCATGCCATACCAGCGTGTACTGGCCCAGAAAAAGCCCTGTTTGTTCCTGATGACATTTGTGATTGTCAGACATATCCTTGAGGATTACAGTCATTGATAGTAGACCTTTAGGTTGCAGACTTCATGCACATCAGAAATGCATGTTTTTTTCCTTCCTCCTTTTCTCTTTTTTTGCTTTTGTCTTGTGATTTTAGATTGTAATTAGCGTCTTATCTATTATATTTTCCAAGCTATTTTAATTTACTTGTTAGTAATTTTAATTATGTGTACAGAGTATTAGAAATGTGAGCTGTGGTTCTCATGATACAGCATTTCATCTCCCTTTAGTCTCTTTTTGTCTGATATCTGACCATAAGCAAGTCACTTATTCAGATGGCTTTTCTGGTCATTCCTGGGGGATCCTTGTTCTTAATGATTCTATTTGATTAATCAATGTGCATTATTGTAAAGAATAGGAGACTGGCAAGTGGCTAAGGTCTTTATTGAACAGATACATGGCACAGTGTTTGACCTTGATATATAGACATATTATTAACTTATAATAGTCAACAAACTGATATCCAGTATTAGCAGATGAATCTTAGGAGTGGAACTATTATCACACGTAGATAGGGAATGTTGAAAAGATAATCTGGTAGTGCAATAGAAACAAGATGAACCTGAATAAATACTTTGTAAAGTAAACATAGTACTAGTACAAATTGTGATTTCAAAGTCACACCCTGGAAGAAGGAACTATAGCTAAGGAAGATATACTTGTTTATTTCTTGGTAACGGATTCAAAATTGTGCACATTCCCATAAAGATTGATTACAAATTTCACTGGCAAACTGAATCATTATCTGTAATACATTTGAAGTTGGATATTACATATGCTGAATCATATTTTTTCTAGCAGTGTCCAAGACTGCAATATATTTACATGATTAGATAGTGGTATATATTTTTTTCCTTCAGCACTAATGATCAATATTTAAATAGTAGTTGTTTTTGCTATTAACAATTGAGCTGTTATCTAGATGTGTTTAAGAGCCTCTTCAACCACAATGTTGAAACCACTGCTTCTCCACTACATATTTAAAAAATGATTTGAGAGCTTATTTACTGGCAATAGCAGTCATATGGCAATATTTCTGATATGATTTAAAATAGTTTGACTAAATAGATCACTTTCTGTAATTTATTTTGATCAGAAATGCTGTTATCTATACTAACATAAATGAATGAAATATTCAATTAGTTCATGTAATCCACTATTAGAATCATAAACTTAGAAGAGTAAGTGAGAACAGAGATGTTGTGAGAGTACTTGTAAAGTAGTGGACATATACCTGTACTTTTTATGAACAGGGAATTTAAACTTTTAACAATTGTTATACTAAAATCGTAAGTTAAAACAAATACATTTTCATATATAGCACTAGCTATCTCATTTGGATTTTACATTGATCAGCATAAATTACTAGTTGATCTTCAGATTCTAGCACTTATTCGATCCATATTTCTTATTTATTAATATTTGTCGTCTTAAAGACATAACACCCTATCACTCACTCTATTTATAAGTGACACTGAACATTCCTATAGATGATACATTCTTGAATCAGTCGATACTTTCTAAACTGTACTATGGACGAATCCTTATTG